>NW_007248522.1:321289-378164 GCF_000164805.1 Carlito syrichta
CCATTATATGAGTGAGAACATGTGATACTCAGATCTTTGTTTCTGTGAGAGGTCACTCAGTATTATAGACTCAAGTTCCATCCAGGTTGCTGCGAAATTCATGATTTTGTTCTTTTTTATGGCTGCATAGTATTCCATCGTGTGTATGTACCACATTTTTTAAATCCAGTCCTCTTTAATGGGCAGCATGGTTGTTTCCAGGTTCTTGCTATTGTGAACAACACTGCGATAAACATACGTGTGCAGGTATCTTTTTTATAGAGTGATTTGAGTTCTTCAGGGTATATTCCCAATAGGGGGATTGCGGGGTCATATGGGAGGTTGATATTTAGAGCTTTTAGGAATCACCACACTGCTTTCCACAGAGGTTGCACTAGTTTACACTCCCACCAACAGTGTAGAAGTGTTCCCTTTTCGCCACACCCTCTCTAGCAGCTGTTATTTTTTGTTATTGATAATTGCCATTCTGACTGGAGTTAGGTGGTATCTCAGTGTGGTTTTGATTGGCATCTCCCTGATGATTAGTGAGATTGAACATTTCTTCATGTGTTTGTTGGGTGCTCGGATGTCCTCTTTTGTGAAGTGTCTGTTTATATCTTTTGCCCATTTGATAATGGGGTTGTTTTTTTTTTCTTTTCAGCACGTTTTAGTTCCTTGTAGATCCAGGATGTTAAGCCTTTGTCAGACCTGGTGTTGGCGAATATTTTTTTCCCAGTCTGTAGGCTGTCTCCCTGCTCTCTTGATGGTTTCTTTGGCCTTGCAGAAGCTTGTCAGTTTAATAAGGTCCCACTTGTCTATCTTCTTTCTTATGACCTGTGGGTTTCGGTTTTGTTCAGGAATTGGATGCCAGTTCCAATTTCCATGAGGGTATTTCCTTCCTTTTCCAATGTTCTTATGGTTTGAGGTTTTACATTTAGGTCTCTGATCCATTTGGAGTTAACCTTTGTGCATGGAGATAGATAGGGGTCCTGTTTCAATCTTCTGCATGTGGTCAGCCAGTTTTCCCAGCACCGTTTACTGAATAGGTTCTCCTCTTCCAAGTGGTAGGTGGTGGAGGCTTTGTTGAAGATGAGTTGGTTGAGAAATTGAGGTTTTGCGTCTGGAATCTCAATTCTATTCCAATGATCTATATGCCTGTTCCTATACCAATACCAAGCTGTTTTGATGATTGTAGCTTTATAGTAAAGTTTGAAGTCAGGTAATGTGATACCACCTGCTTTTTTTTTTTTTTGCTGAGGATTGTTCTGGCTATTCTTGGTCATTTGTGTTTCCATATGAATTCCTGCATTTTTTTTTTCTCTTTTCTCCAGCCCTGTGGCTCTTTACGAATGGGAAAAATAGATTTGACCATGGTCCTGAGGAGATGGTCAAGTGAAGGGCGATGAAATAACTCTCCTTCGTGCTTATATATGTTCCATTTAAGATAGCACAATAGCTTATGAGATTGGTGTCATGAACCTCATTTTAGAGACGTGGGTGTAAATGATCTGCTGATGATCAGTCTTTTGATATAAGTATAGGAAAAAGAGTTTGAAGTCAGGGCTGTGTGTCCCATGTCTCTGCTATTTCTACCACACCCCAGTCCTCCCCAAATCTGAGAGGTTGTTCTTGCTCTTTGTCCTGTTGAAGAGGCTATAAATCAGATAAGTTATTAAATGTCCCAGAGAGAGAAAAAGACAAAACAAATTCAGCCCCTGGGCCCTAGAACAATGTCCCTGATCAAACTCTCTTTGAAAGCTGCTTTCAAAAGTTGTTCCTGATTTGGTAAACTTTTACATAGGCCATCCTTCTCCAAAGCATCTACCAAAGCCAAGGCATAGTAGAGTATGTTATTTGATTATTTTGATTGCATTAGTTGATTTATTCTCACCACACTCTGATGAGGTAGATTAGTTCTCTTTGTTTAACAAAATGAGAAAACTAATTCTTAACTATAATGACAACATTAGCTAGTATTTGTTAATCGTTTACTGTGACCCAGACACTGTTATAAACCCTTCACTTACATTAGCACATTTCTTTAACTTTTAAATTTTTTATTTTAAAGATGCGGGGTACAATTCAGGGTTAGTTATACAAATGTTCATTATGCAGGTACCCTTGTTGATGAGGTGTGCTCTCCCCTCCCCTGGCAATTTCCCTCAACTCTCAATCCCACTTCTGCCCCCACTACTGTCAATCCCTTTCTTATAGTATTATGATGATTGTTCAAAGTCTGCTTATGAGTGAGAACATATGGTACTCTGTTTTTTGTTTCTGTGATAGATCACTGAGTATGATCGACTCTAAATCATTAGCACATTTAATCAATTATGGTAGTAGATACTAGAATTATCTTTGCTTCATAGGTAAGGAAACTGAGGCATAGAATAGTTACTGAATTGTTCAAGATTTCACAGCTGGTAAGTGGTAGAACAGAAATTTCAACTCAGTTAGGTGGGCTCCAGAGCTTGTGTACACAATCACTGTACCAAGAAGTTAAATGACTTGCTTAGGATAGAGAGGTTGGTCCATAGGGAATGGTAGAGGTAGATCAAAGTCAAAGCTCTGGCTTCAATGTCCATATACTTTATAACATTCTGCCATCTTAGATAAAGTACATGTTTAGAGATGAAGTTTGGTTTATTGCTTTTCCCTGTGTAGTATTGGACAAATATCTTAATCCCTTTGTGTCTCAGTTTTTTCATATGTATTTAACATATAAGAATATAATGGATACATGAAAATATTATGAGAACATACATAATCATGCTATGATCATTTTTGGGGGGGTTGGAGTCTCATTCCATCACACAGACTGGAGTATAGTGTCATGCTCACGGCCACCGCAGCCTTGACCTGCTGGGCTCAGGCGATCCTTCTTTCTCAGCCTTCCAAGTAGCTGGAACTACAGGCATGCACCACCACGCCCGGCTAATTTTTTGATTTATTGTTGAGATAAGGTCTCACCAAGTTGTCCAGGCTGGTCTCGAACCCCTAGACTCAGGCAATCCTCTCACCTTGGACTCCCAAAGTGCTGGGATTATAGGCTTTAGCCACCATGCCTGGCCGCTATGATCTTAATGTTTGTGTTTCTCCAAAATTTATATGTTGAAATCATAACCCCAAAGGTGATAGTATAAGAAGAATACTTTGAGGGAGGTGACTAGGTCATGAGGGGAGAGCCCATGAATAAGAGCAATGCCCTTTTGAAAGAGACCCTAGAAAGCTCGTTCAGTGCTTCCACTATGTGAGGACATTGGGTGAAGGTGCCAGCTATGAACCAGAAAGTGAGCCCTACCAGCACCTTAATTTTAGACTTTCCGGCCTCCAGGACTGAGAAATTTCTGTTTATAAGTCACCCAGGGTAAGACATTTTTGTTATAACAGAGCAACTGTACTAAGACAGATCACAATCCCTATATCATTACAATTTTAAAGGATAAGATATGATAATATTTGTGAAGGTTTAGTATATCTTCTGTTATACAGAAAACACTAAAGGTGAGCTACAATCATTTTATGTATATATGTACATATGTATATGTATGTGTGTGTGTGTATTTATTTATTCATTTTGAGTCAAGTTTCACTCTGTTGCCCGGGCTGGAGTGCAGTGGCATGATTACAGCTCACCGTGGCCTTGACCTCCTTGTCTTGGGTGATCCTCACCTCAGCCTCCTGAGTTGCTGAGACTACAGGTGCGCACAACTACACCTGGCTAATTTTTTTTTTTTTTTTTTGAGATGAAGTTTCACTATGTTTCCTAGGCTGACCTTGAAAAATCCTCCAGGTTTGACCTCCCAAACTGCTGGGATTACAGGCATGGGCCACTGTGCCCAGCCTAAAATTATGCTTTAAGGTTCAATTAGTGTTGCAACATTGGTGTTTATTGAATCATAGTTATTTTCGTTAAAATATGAGGTATTTCTCTGTAGTGGAAAGTGTCATGGGAAGCAGAAGTCCTGCCTGTGTGAAGATATGTGATAAAACCTCATTTTCTTATCTAAACAAATGGAGAATTCTAAGAAGCTATGTTTCTGGAAGGTGAAACAAAGGCCAGACAGACCATCCAGGGCTCCTGTTAAATGGTAGTGGCTAGACAGGGTGCATCTAGATGCTGGTGAATCTGTGTGAGGTAACCAGGTGATAGTGGCATGCCCAGAACAGAGGAGGGGAGAAGGAAAGGAAGATGGAGAAATTGCTTTCACTGAACTGAGTAAACCTAGCTTCTTTGTCGGAGGCATCTATGGACTCTAAAAAGGGTAATGAAGGCAACATTTAAAAAAACCTAGCTTGAACAGAAGAGGACTTATTTGAGATTTCCTAGCTTTTCAAGGCACGAAACTATATGGAGATGTGGGCAAATATTTTGACAGAAATACCATATCAGTATTAACAATTACATCTCTTTTCCATGCGTTATGTGAGGAACCAAGAAAGGTATTTACACAAACAGCTTCTTTTGATAACAATATTAACTCTAAAAACAAAAATATCCCTAAAGTCTGCTTTAAACCCAAGTTGCTCCATTTGCAAAGTAGAAATAATAATGCTTACTTTGTCGATTATTACCTGAAATAAATAGAATGCACAGTTTCAGAAACGTAGTATGCACTAAAAATATACTATTGTTGTTGTTATTATAATGACTAATTTTTCCAAAAAATAATCATTCCCTAGTGTTCCCTGAGTGGTTTGCTATGATAAAACATGCTGCAGCTTGGATAGATAGAGAACCCAATCAACTCTTGTCAACAAGGCCAAAGATGATAAATTAAGATGAAGCCAGTTGGTCTGGTATGATGGCTTCTCAGGGCTCATCTTGAAGTGCTTCAGTGAGGTCTGTTTTGTTTTGCTCTGTTTGGGATCATTTCTTTTGCCACTCCAGCTATGTAAAGATAATAATCGCACTAATAGAACTGGTGACCTTTCACCCTCTCTCCCTTTGATAAAGTCTCATTTTCTAACAAAACTATGACAAATGTCTCTTCCTTCACCCTCAGTAAACTGGCAGATAATCTGTCTATTATACTTAATATCCTTACTCCCAGAAGCCATTGGTATTTGGTTTGGATTCCTCTGAATGAGGTGAACATTATATCTCTAACCTATGAAAAAGCTGTACTCCTTTGCAATGTTGGTGGAGTTAAATTTGTTTTCACAGCTGGTTGTACTTGGAGAAGGGTTAGCCGCCGTCTTGAAGGTTCTACCACACCAGTTCATCACTGAGCCTGCTGTGTGGTGGGGGCTTTGAGCTGTTAACGGGAGGCATGGAGGGAAGTCTAAATTAATCATTTATGATTTATTTATTCTTTTTTTCCATCTTGGAGTAAAACGAGCAGATGCCAACATTTCTGGGGTCAAGGCTGTCTAGATGATGTGATGTTTGACAATGGACTCCTAATTCTTATCTGCCAGTAGGACCAATCTGTGGGATGAATAACCAAACCATATACTTACAGAGCACTTCATAATTTATAGCTTGGTTTTCCTATTCTTGGTCTCCACTGGTTCCTATAAAAATCCAGTCAGTTAGAGGCTGCCTTCACTTGTGTCATTATTTTCCAAGGCAGGAAACAGAAGCTCAGAGGTGTCTATGGGGTTTGCCTGAGGTCACACAGTTAGTTAATAGCAGATGAGTAGCTTGAATCTCTACACTTTAAGCCTAAAACCTATACTACGTCCTTTACATTGAAGGGATGGCACAATATGCTGATCTTCTCTGCCACAGAGTTCTATAGTCTCAATATTTGTTTTCCCTTGAAAGTCATATTTTGAAGTCTAGGAGATAGTATGAGGTGAGGCCTTTGGAAAGTAATTAGATAAGAAGAACTCTACCCACACGAAAGAGATGAATGAATTTATAAAAGAGATGTGAAGGAGTGTGTTTATCCCTTCCAGCATGTGATGATGCAACATAAAGGTGTCATCTATGAAGCAGAAAATGAATGCTCACCAGACATACATCTTCTGGCTCCTTGATCTTGGACTTCCCACCCTCTAGAACTGTGCACAACACATTTTGTTGTTTATAAATTAGCATACTAAACAGGCTAAGACACAAAGACATATGTGGATTTCCTGCCTCTGCTATAGCAGGGCCAAGAATTCTCACTCTTCCATCATTTAGTGTGGCCCCTGACTCAGTAATTACAATCAGCCTTAATGAGCATCTGTGCTGCATCAGAAACTTGCTGGGTTTTCAAAATGTTGAGATTAATTAAAACATAGTAATGACCTTAGAAAATTTTTCATGCTAGAGCTGTTCTATCCAATATGATAGCTACGTGCTTCATGTGACTATAAATTTAAATTATAGTTGATCCCTAAAAAATACTGGAGTTGTCGGGCTCGGTGGCTCAGCCTGTAATCCCACGCCTTTGGGAGGCTGAGGTGAGTGGATTGCCTGAACCCGCAGGTTCGAGACCCGCCTGGGCAACTTGGTGAGACCTCATCTCTACAATAAATAAAAAAATCAGCCGGACATGGTAGCACATGCCTTCCGGCTACTTGGAAGGCTGAGGCGGAAGGATCACCGGAGCCCAGCAGATAGGGACTGCGGTGGCCGGGAGCGGCCACTGCACTCCAGTCTGGGTGACAGAGTGAGACTCCAACTCAAATAAATAAATAAATAAATAAATAAATAAATAAATAAATAAATAAAATGAAAATGCTGGAGTTAGGAGTACTGACCTCCCATACTAAAAAAATGTGTGAATAACTTTACACTACTCCAAAACTTAACTACTAACAACCTACTGTTGATCAAAAGCTTTACTAATAACAAATAAGGGAGGACCTAAAAAGCCCCAGAATTTATTTATAAAAAATTGTGCACATATTCTTAATGTTTAAATTTCACTCACTTTCAGAGTGCTCTCTGTTTGATACAATACACTTACTGAGATACTTTTTCCACTGCTCAAAACCATTTCTCAATTTTGATGCCTTTTAGTGCTTGTGACATTTTTTGGTCTCATCTCTTCCACATCAGCAAAATGCTTTGCTTTGAGGACTTTTTTCATCTGGGGAAACAAAAAAAAAGTCTTTTGGGGTGAGAGCAAATGAATAGGAAGGATAAGGCATGGAGGTCATGACAATTTTGGTCAAAAATTTCTGAACTCTCAGTGGGGTGTGGCACATGTGCTAATAAATCACCAATCGATGAAATGGGCAAATGAGTTAAAAGAGTCTCTCTCCCCGCAAAAAAAAAAAATTCACTGGAGCTGAATGCAGCACCTTACAACAACACTAGCTGGTACACTGATGCCAATGGGCTCAGACAGAGGGACCTGTCCTCCAAAAAAATAATTATTTTTTTTTCCCCCTCATAAACAATCAATTAACACATAATTTGTAGGCTATGTATATCATATACTGTATTCTTAAATAAGCCAGAGAAAAGAAAATGTTATAAGGAAAACTACAAGAAACAAAAAATATATTCACCATTCATGTGGTAGAGGTGGGTTATCATAAAAGTAGTCATCCTCCTTGTCTTCACATTGAGTAGGCTGAAGAGGAAGAGGAAGAGAAGAAGTTTGTTAAGGGTGGCAGAGGTGAAGAAACATCCACATATAAGTGGACCCGCATAGTTCAAATCCATGTTGCTTGAGAGACAACTGCAATTAAAATTAAATTAAATACTTAGTTCTACAGTTGTACTAGCCATATTTGTTTTTTTTTTAGATTAGAAAATACAGTTTATTTAGAAAGTAAATTTGAGAGAGAGAGAGAGAGAGAGAGAGAGAGAGAGAGAGAGAGAGAGGAGATTCACTTTCCCAAGGTAGGGGAGAGGGCCAAAGCCAGCAAACATGGCCTGGTCATAGCGGAGAGCACACGGCCACACCATAGATTAGCAAGGCAATGGCCTACTAGCCGTATTTCAAGAGCTCATAAGTCAAATATGGCTAACAGTTACTGTAATGGACATCATAGAAAGTTTTTTGGAGGGACAGAATTAATCTAGAGTAAAAACAGGCAGAACCAAGGAGGTGACTACTAACAAAAAAAAGTATTGAAAACATAGTATTATGTATGGAATCTGATAATTTTCCCCAATAGCACTGATTGTGATGTTTCTTTGCCCTTTGCTAGTAAATAAGATGGTGTGAATAAGTATTTATTCAATCAACAAATAATTGAGGGTCAAGTATCCACACTGTTCTAGGCACTGAGAATAAAATGGTAAATGAAGCAGACAAGGTTCTGCTTTACACCAAAATAAAATCAAACTATTAAAAATGTACAAGGAAAATATGATAGGGTAATCATTAAGAAAAAGCAGGAAATTAAAATATGGTGCTGTTTTAAAGAATGTGCAACTTTAGATAGGGAGGTTGAAAAGATATCCCTGGAGATAATGTTTAAGCTGAGATCTAAATGGCAAAAAAAGTGCCACCTACGAAAAGAACAAGGGAGATTGGTACGACTAGTGGGGGCAGCTGAGAAGAACATTCTTAGTGTGTTCAAGAGATTGCAAAAAGGAGAGCTGGTCTGGAGCATAGTTTAAAAGTTGGAAAACAGTTTTAGATGTTGAAGCAGTAAGCAGGGATCAGCAAGAGAAAGGAATGTGGAGCTATTCTAAGAAATGGGAAATTTTTAAGGTAAAAAATTTAAAGCAGAGGTATGGCATGCTCTAATTTCTAATTTAAAGGATAACTCTGCTCACAATATGGAGAGTAAATTATAGTGGTATAAAAACAGGAAAACTATTTGATGAACTATAACAACAGTTCATGTAAGAGATGATGGTGATTTGAACAAGAAAGCAGCCAGGGAAGATAGAGAGAAGTAGTTAGCTTTGAGATGTTCTTTAGAGGAAGAATCAATCAGATATACTGATGAGCTGGATATAAGGGATGAGAGAATATATCCTAGATTTGGGGCCCAAGCAATGGGACAGATGGTGATGCCACTTATTGAGACAAAGAACACTGGTGGAGCCACTGAAAGGGAAAGTTTGAAGAGAATCAAGAGATACCTGAGTTAAGGTTGAGGTGCGTATCAAGACACCACGTAAAGGTGCCAAATAGTTATATCCATATATGAACTTTGGAAATAGTGTAGGACTTGAGAAAATATTTCAGATTTTTTAATATGTCAATGGTCTTTAGTACTAAAGCACTGGGTAAACAAGCATGTGAGTGTTGAGGACAGGTGAAAATCTAGGACTCAGCATATGGTCACAGAGAGAGAAAGAAATCAGCAAAGAGATACTCTCAGGAGTTAAGGAGGACAAGCAAAAAGATGTGGTGTCACCCAAGTCAAGAAAAGGATTTCAGAAAGGGTGTCATCATCTTCGTCAAATAATGCTATGAGATCAATCTAGTAAAAATGAAGTCATGATCATAGAAGTTTGAGATGTAAAGGTCACTTGAAACCTTCATAATTGAGGTCTTGGAGCTGATTAGAGGTTATAGAGGAATGAATATAAGGTAAGTGGAGACAACAGCAGTAAGCAATACCTTTACGACCTCTTGTTGCAAAAAACAGCAGAGAAATTAAGTAACAATTAATACTATATTTTATCCATCTGTCTATAATATCATTCTTTAAAATGTAATCAATTTTAAAAATTAATAAGTAATTTGCATTATTTTAATGAAACCAAGTCTTCAAGATATAGTGTGTATTTCACGCCCATGGGCAACTCAATTCAGCCATCCACATTTCAGGAACTCAATAGCCATAGTGACTAGAAGCTATCATGTTAGCACAGGTATATGAACCTGGAATGCCTGCTCCAGATGCTATGAGGGTCAAGGGGGAATGGAAGCCACCTTAGGGATCTTCTTTTGCTGGGAATACCTTTCTCTTATAGATGGTGGTATTGTCTCATATAATTGCCTTAGAATTATGGTTTGTTATCTTCAATATCTTTCTTTTAAGTAATATATTTGTATCTTATTTTCTCTCTCAGGCTCTCACAAACCTCTGATAATTAATTTTCTTAAAAAATTGGCACTTGCAAAATTGTAATGCTAAAAGTAACTTACACAGTGTCTGAGAACTTGATATATAAGAGGAAACAAATTAACAAGAGCTGCTTTTTTTAACTCTTTTTTTTTTTTTGAGTTAGAGTCTCACTCCATCATCCAGGCTGGAGGGCAGTGGCATGCTCAAGGCCACCCCAGCATCCACCTGCTGGACTCTGGCGATGTTTTTGCCTCAGCCTTCCAAGTAGCTGGAACTACAGGCATGCACTACCACACCCGGCTAATTTTTAATTCACTGTAGAGACAAGGTCTCGCCAAGTTGCTTAGGCTGGTCTCGAACCTGCGGGCTCAGGCAATCAACTCGCCTCGGCCTCCGAAAGTGCAGGGATGACAGGCTGAGCCACCAAGCCCAGCCAAGAGCTGCTCTTTTAGATGTCCAAGTTCAGGAAATGTGGATTATTGGGAGATGAGGGTGTGTAGAATCTGGAGAAGACTGGGAAATGCAGTAGTATTGTAGCTTTTAAAGTCTTTTAAGAAGTTGGTCTTTTTCACAAGGGGGGAACAATAGACACTGGGGCACTTCTAAAGGGAGGAGAAAAAACAGAAAGTAAGAGTTGAAAACCAACCACTGGGTATCATGTCTGCCACTTGGGTGAGGGGCTCACTTGGGTTTCCCAAGCCTCACCATCACACAATATTCCTATGTAACAAGTCTGCACATACACTCTCTGAATCAAAACAGAAAAGAAAAAAAAAAAAGAGTTGACCTTTCTGAGTCGAACTCAAATCAGGACATTGGAGGTAGACAAAATCTGTTTCTCAGAGCCAAGTGTCTTGCCTTTAGGAATTTGAAGCATCTCAGTAATACGAAAAGCACTTCAGGTCGCATTACAAACACAGAGCCAGCTGTAGAAAAGATATTTAATAATGGTTTAATGAAGTATGTTGAAGAGCCACAAGAAAAAAAATGAAACATTCCAAATATTCTCCTGACTGGGTGCGGTGGCTCAATCTTGTAATCCCAGTACTTTGGGAGGCCAACGCAAGAGGATTGCCTGAGCCCAGGGGTTCAAGACCAGCCTGGACAACTTGGTGAGACCTCAGTTCTGCAATAAATTAAAAAATTAGTTGGGCATGGCAGCATGTGCCTGTGGTTCCAGCTACTTGGAAGGCTGAGGTGGAAGGATTGCCTGAGCCCAGTAGGTTGATGCTGGGGTGGCAGTGAGTGTGCCACTGCATTCCAACCTGAGTGATCGAGTGAGACTCCAACTCAAAAAAAAAAAAAAAAAATCTCCAAAACTTGGTAAGTAAACTTTGAACAATTCACTTAATGACTGCTTTTGTTCACTTTAATTAGTGGTGACATAATTCAGTTATTAAATAATTAAGTGATTTGGCAAGTGTTTATTAAATACCAATGTATTAAGGCTTGGACTAAACTCTGGGGATATAAAAATAAATAGCAATCTTTGTCTTCAAATAATTCCAAACCTCGTTGGAGAGACTGACAAATATATGTTTAAGTAGACGGTGACCAATTTCTGGACAAAAGCAGGCACAACATGTCACAGTAGCAGATATATTGATACAGGTTTAAAATATGGAAGGTTTGGAAAAAGTTTGTGGAATAACATTCAACAATGTTTTGTTGCTGAAAGAAATAGTGAGATTTAAACAAAAATTTTGACAATTTGCTATTGTTTTTATTTTCTACTCCATTAATCTATGTTCCCTTCACTGTTCATGTGGCTTGAAATCTTACAACTGAATGGCTCAATTTATTTTTGTGGATTTGTGCCAAAGTTGTTCTAGATAACTGATTAGAGAATACTGTACTCAAATATATGTACATCAAACAATGATTAAAAAATTAATCAAGGGCTGAGTAAAAGTGTAGCTGGTGTGAAGAGGACTGAAACAAGGAAAAGTCTAAGGAAGAGGGTGGCCAATGCAGAGAGGAAGAAGAAGGTAAACTGAGAGGTCATCAGGCAGTCAGGGCCAAGCCAGAAGGTGTTGCTTATGGCCACAGTCAATAAATAGGCTTGCTGAGAGATTGGTTACGTTAAGGAGAATTCAGAAAATAAAACAATACATCAAGGCGAATGGGAGATAGGCTTCTCACTATTGGAGAAGGGAATTAGAAATACAGAAAGGGAGAATGCTTGACCATCCCTAAAATTTAGATGACAATTAGAATACTGAACTAAACTCATGATAATACAGAAATAAATATAAAAGCAAATGTACCTACATAAATATATGTGCATATACATGCACATTTTAAGCGCTGTCTATTAGGAGGAACTAATAGTGATAAGACTCACGTAGCAATATGTGAATAGACAGTTCAGCTCTTGCTTTGTATGAATACTATTCTCTACTCCAAGAAATACATTTATTTTTGTAGAAATACATGAATCTGAGTTTGGGACAGCAAATTACACATTGAATGTCTTAGTAAGTTTGGGTTGCTGTAACACATTGCTGCAGATGGAATACGTTAAACCAACATTTATTTCTTACTGTTCTGGAGGTTGGAAAGAGGAGGAACAAGGCAGATCCGTGTCGTGCGAGGGTTTGCTTTTTGCTTTGCATACAGTCAACATCTCACTTGATCATTACATAGCAGAGAATGAAGAGGGTTCTGATCATTTTATTTCCTTACAAAGGCACGAATCTCATCCTTGAGGGCTCCATCTTATTGACTTAATCACCTCTAAAGGTATCACCTCCCAATATTATTTCTTTGGTGGTTAGAATTTTTGTGTGTGTGTGTTGGAGTCTCACTCTGTCGCCCAGACTGGAGTGCAGTGGCCGCTCCCGGCCACCGCAGCCTCGACCTGCTGAGCTCTGGTCATCCTTCCGCCTCAGCCTTCCGAGTAGCTGGAAAGTGTTTAGAATGTTAACACATTAATTTGGGATGGGGAGGCAAACATCTAGTTCAGGCTCTGAACAAGGAACAACATTTCTTGACAGAAAAAATGTTCCAAGAATAATTATGATATGCCAAAGGCATAAAAAAGTCAGCTTGAAGGGGCTTCCACTTACCAAATCTGGGACGAATTGAGCATCAAAATAATGTCATTGGATTTTAATTCACTGAATAAAGTAAAAATCCATGAGTCCATATTGGCATAAAATATCCTGAATAAAGTAGGAATCCATGTGTCTATACTGATATGAATGAATTAATAAGGAGAATAGAAAGCTCTTCTTAGTAGTAGAATGCCAAGAAACATATATAGTGACAGAATTACAAAATCACCATTTAATCATCATCACAGTAATAAATGATTAAGAATCATTACTAAACACTAAAACTAAAAGGCATAAGGTTGATAAAAATAGGATATTTAAAAAGCATCAAAATATATCCTAACAAAATAATGATTGTAAAAGAAGTAATTGGAATAGTAATTACAGTTACCTTACAGTGAAGAAATTTAGCAGACACCGATTTAACCATGTGGTCATAGTTTACCTTGCCAATTCTGGAACAAATCAATATTATATGCTATCTATCATGTTACTGAATACATAGCATCATTTCTGTGATATTACTGCCCCAAATACATGACCTAAAAATAATTATGAAGTATTGAATTAATGTTAATTTAATTAACATTTTAATTTTGATTTTGAGGGCATTTGATTTTGAGGGCTATAATGTAGTTATGCAGGATACATACATGTAGGCACACACACATAATATACTTAAGTATTATACTAATATCCTAAATACTTAATAATTAAGATAGTATTGAATATTAATATTCAGTTTAAGTATTACATATTTATACAAAATACATATATTTATAAATATAACAACATAAAAAGTATATATATGATATATATTTAATTTTGGTAAATTTAATTTTAAAATTTATATTTAAGCATTTTTAAAAAAAATTATTTATTTATTATAAAGATGTAGGGTACAGTTCAGGGTTAGGTATATGAACATGGATCATGCAGGTACCCTTGTTAATGAGGTATGCCCCTCCCTCCCCTAGCAGTTTTCCCCAACTGCCAGTCCCACCCTCTCTCTCCTGAGAGTTTTCCACTACTGCCTATTACTTTCTGATAGCATTATAATTGTTCAAGGTCACCTTATGAGTAAGAACATATGGAACTCATTTCTTTGTTTTTGTGATAAATCACTGAGTATGATTGACTCCAAATCCATCCAATTTGCTGCAAAATTCATATATGTGTCCTTCTATATGGCTGCATAATATTCCACATTTTTTTAATACAGTCCAGCTTTGATGGGCAACATGGTAGATTCCATGTTTTTGCTATTGTGAATAGAGTTGCAACAAACATATGTGTACAGGTATCTTTTTTGTAGAATGATTTGAGTTCCTCCGGGTATATTCCCAGCAGAAGAATTGCTGGGTCATATGGAAGGTCAATTTCTAGTTCTTTCAGAAACTGCCACTCTGTCGTCCAAAGAGGTTGTATTAGTCTGCATTCGCACCAGCAGTGTAGTAGTGTTCCTTTTTCTCCACATCCTCGCCAGCATCTGTTGTTGTTTGTTTTATTAATGATGACCACTCTTACAGGGGTTAGGTGGTATCTCAGTGTGGTTTTGATTTGCATTTCTCTAATGATGAGTGAGGCTGAGCACTTTTTCATGTGTCGGTTGGCCACTCATATATCTTCTTTTGAGAAGTGTCTATTCATGTCTTTTGCCCACTTTTTAAAGGGGCTGTTTGTTTTTTTTTTCCTTTCAGCACGTTTGAGTTCCTTGTAGATTCTAGATGTTAGGCCTTTGTCAGATATACAGTTGGCAAATGTGTTTTCCCATTCTGTGGGCTGTCTCCTTGCTCTCTTAATGGTTTCTTTGGCTTTGCAGAAGTTTGTCAGTTTAATGAGGTCCCACTTGTCTATCCTATCTCTTATGGCCTGGACATTTCGGGTTGTGATCAGGAATCGGTTGCCAGTTCCAACTTCTATAAGAGTGTTTCCTGCATTTTCTAAGATTCTTACAGTTTGAGGTTTTACATTTAGGTCTTTGATCCATTTAGAGCTATTTTTTGTGTATGGGGGTAGATAGGGGTCCTATTTCAATCTTCTCCCTGTGTTCAGCCAGTTTTCCCAGCACCATTTACTGAATAGGTTTTCCTCTCCCCAGTGGTTGCTATTGGGGGCTTTGTCAATGATGAGTTGGTTGAAGAATTGAGGCTTTGCTTCTGGAATCTCTATCCTGTTCCATTGGTCTATGTGCCTGTTCTTGTACCAATACCAGGCTGTTTAGATTACTGCAGACTTATAGTAAAGTTTGAAGTCAGGAAGTGTGATACCTCCTGCTTTATTTCTTTTGCTAAAGACTGTTTTGGCTATTCGTAGTTGTTTATGTTTCCATATAAATTTCTGTATTGTCATTTCCAGGTCTGAGAAGAATGATGTTGATACCTTAACGGGCTTTGAGTTGAATCTGTAGATTGTCTTTGGTAGGATGGACATCTTAACAATGTTGATTCTTCCTATCCATGAGCATGGGATATTTTTTCATTTGTTTGTGTCTTCTTGGATTTCTTTGAGCAGTGTTTTGTAGTTCTCATTGTAAAGGTATTTCACTTCTCTGGTTAGGAAGATGCCGAGGTATTTCATTTTTTTGGTGGCTATTATAAATGGTATTGTGCTTTTTATTTGGGTCTCTGCCTGCTTGTTGTAGATGTAGAGAAATGCAACTGTCTTTTGCACATTTATTTTGTACCCTGAGACCTTCCCAAAGTCCTTTATCAGTGCAAGCAGAGTTTTGACAGATTCTCTTGAATTTTCAAGGTATAGGATCATATCATCAGCAAAGAGGGATAACTTTATTCTTCTTTTCCTATTTAGATACCTCTTGTCTAATTGCCTGAGCTAGGACTTCCAACACAATATTGAACAAGAGGGGTGAGAGTGGATAACCCTGTCTTGTTCCAGTTTTCAGGGGAAATGATTCTAGTTTCTGACCATTTAGCAATATGCTAGCTGTGGGTTTGTCATAGATGGCACTTGCTATTTTGAAGTATGTTCCTTCTATACCTAGATGTTTAAGGGTTTTTATCAAGAAGGGATGCTGGATTTTAACAAAAGTTTCTTTTTACAACTAATGAGATAATCATGTGGTTCTTGCTTTTGCATCTGTTGATGTATTTAATGACACTTATGGTGTTGCAAATGTTGAACCAGCCCTGCATCCTGGGGATGAAGCCTACTTGGTCATGGTGGATATTTGAGATGTGTTTTTGGATCCGATTTGCTAGAATCTTGTTGAGGATTTTTACATCTATGTTCATAAGTGATATTGGCCTGTGGTTTTCTTTCTTTGTTGGATCTTTACCCGGTTTGGTTTCAGTGTTATATTAGCTTTGTAAAATGATTTGGGGAGAATTCCATCTTTCTCAATTGCCTGAAATACTTTCAATATGATTGGTATCAGCTCCTCCTTGTACGTTTTGTAGAATTCTGCTGGAAAGCCATCCGGTCCAGGGCTTTTTTTTGCAGGTAGTTTTTATATGACATCGTCAATTTCATGGGTTGTTATGGGCCTATTCATTGTTTCAATGTCTTCTTGTTTTAACCTGGGGTGGTTGTGTGATGTCAGAAAGTCCTCCATTTCATCTAGGTTTTTAAGTTTGTTCCTATATAGGTGTGCATAGTAATCTCTGATAATCTGTTGTATTTCATTGAGGTCTGTTGTGATTTGATCTTTTGCAGTTTTGATTGTGTTTATTTGGGTTTTTTCTCTCTTTTTCTTGGTCATTCTGGCTAGGGGCCCATCAATCTTGTTAATTCTTTCAAAGAGCCAACTTTTTGTTTTGTTGATGTTTTCTATGATATTTTTGTCCTCTATGTGCTGTATTTGGGTTCTTATTTTTCTGATTTGGATTCTTTTGAAAAAGTTGAGGTTTTGATGATCTTCTCTTTCAAGCTCCTTTAGGTGATTTGTTAGGTTCTCCACTTGTGATCTTTCCATTTTCTTGATGTGTGCTTGTAGAGATATGAATTCCCCTCTTAAAACTGATTTCATGGCATCCCGGAGGTTTTGGTAAGAAGTTTCTTCATTTTCATTTGTTTCTAGGAAACTTTCAATCTCTTCTTTCATTTCAGTGTTGACCCAGTTGTTGTTCAGCATCATGCTGCTTAGTGTACATGTCTTTGTGGACTTTGGGGAAATGTTTTTGGTTTTGATATTTATTTTTATTCAATTATGTTTTAAGAATGTACACGGCAAGATTTCAACCTTATGGAATTTGTTTATGCTTGATTTATGGCCAAGGATGTGATCGATCTTGGAGTATGTTCCATGTGGTGATGAGTATAATGTGTATTCTGTGGTTGTTGGATGGAATAATCTGTAGGTATCAACTAAGTCCATTTGGTCAAGTGTCAAGTTTAGGTTCTGGATCTCCTTGTTGATTTTTTTGCCTCGTTGATCTATCTAGGGCTATCAGTGGGGCATTTAAGTCCCCTGCTATTATACTGTTAGAGTCAATATCTTTTTTCAGTTTATTAAGTAGTTGTTTTATAAACACTGGTTCTCAGCCAGGCTCGGTGGCTCAGCCCGTAATCCCGCGCCTTTGGGAGGCTGAGGTGAGTGGATTGCTGAACCCATGGGTTCGAGACCCACCTGGGCAACTTGGCGGGACCTCATCTCTACAATAAATCAAAAACCAGCCAGCCTGGTAGCGCGCGCCTATAGTTCCAGCTACTCGGAAGGCTGAGGCGGAAGGATTGCCAGAGCCCAGCAGGTTGAGGTTGTGGTGGCCGGGAGCAGCCACTGCACTCCAGTCTGGGCAACAGAGTGAGACTCCAACTCAAAATAATAAAAATAATAATAATTTTGAGTCTGTGCACGTCCCTTGTAGTAAGATGAGTCTCCTGGATGCAGCAAATAATGGGGTCATAGATTCTTATCCAGTCCACCATTCTGTGTCTTTTCAGTGGTGCATTTAGTTCATCCACATTCAGGCTAATTATTGAAATGTGACAGGTTTTCCCTGTCATGAGATTCTTATAGAGTTGTTGTTGTTCCTGTTTATTTGTTGTCTTTCCTTTAATTTGGGGGTTGATTCATGTGTGTTTTCCATATTTTCCCTGTACTCTTGTGAAGAATGTTGTCATTCTTTTCTCCTTTTCTTCTGTGTTTAATACTTTCTTATTTCTTGTAGAGGAGGTCTGGAGGCTGCATACGTTCTTAGGGATTGGATGTCTGGGAAAGATTTTAATTCTCTCTCACTGATGAAGCTTAGCTTGGCTGGGTAGGTTATTCTTGGTTGAAATTGTTTATCTTTGAGAACTTTGAAGATTGGGCTCCAAGCTCTCCTAGCCTGAAGAGTTTCTGTAGATAAATCTGCTGCTATTCTAATTGGTCTTCCCTGGTAGGTAGTCTGACCTTTTTCTCTTGCTGCCTTTAGGATTTTTTCTTTTATACTTACTTTGTTTAGGCAAATTATTATGTGTCTGGGAGTTGGTCTTCTCATTTGTTTTCTTGCTGGGGTTCTCTGAGTCTCTTGTGTTTGAATTTTTGCATCACTGATGAGATGAGGGAAGTTTTCTTGAATGATTTCATGAAATATTTGTTCCAGTGTGGTTTCTGTCTACCTTTCTGCCTCAGAAAGGCCAATTACTCTTAGATTCAGTCTCTTGACATATTGTTCATCTTTTGAAGGTTTTGTTCTGTCTTTTAAAGCTTCTTTTCTATGTTTTTGACAGTTTGGGTTAGTTCTGTATTTTGTTCTTCAAGCTCTGAGGTTTTTCTGCTTGGCTAATTCTGGTTTCCATGCTTACTAGTTTGTTTTTTATTTCAATCACAGTATTCTTTACTGCTGTTATCTCATTTATCAATTCCTTCCTATTTTCCTCTTGTCTCTCTTCAATTCTTTTTATTCTCTTTATTAATGTCTTGATATCTGGGTTCATAGTATGTGACCAGTCATTCTGGGGGCTCTTCATTGTTTGCATTCCGAAGTCTGTTTTCTCATTATCTGAACTTCCAGGGATTTGTGTGAGGCCTATATTCTTCTTTTGGTTTTTCTTCATTTGCGTAGATTTTCTTCCCCACTTTTTCCTTTTTTTCCCTCTGTTTTCTTTAAATTTGTTGTTCAGGAGTGGCGGGGTTGCTTTTACTTCTGTTTGCTCAATCTCCTACTCTTCTTTGTGTGAATCCTCTGACTTTGTTCAATTCCAAAGCTGGACTGTAGGTTGGGGTCTATACCTTTTGCAGTTTTGAGATTTATTTGAGGAGGGAGTTGTAATTCAAAATTGATCTGCAGATCCCAGTATCCACTGACAGGTGTATGGATACTCTGGAACCCGCTTCCCACTGCCTTGTATTCTGTTCATGAAGTGGGAGTACTGGTTTGCTCCCTGAAAGTAAAATGATGAAAGAAAAGGAAAAGAAATGGAATGGGGGGTGGGAAAGCAGAAGGTGGAGATAGAGAAGAGTAAGAGGGAAAACAGACAAATGTACCTGCTAATAAATGAAAATAGACCTGAAGACAGATAAGAGTAAAAGAAAACAAAAGCAAAAAATCAAACAACAAAACAACAGTGACAACAACAAATAAACTAGAACATACAATCATACAGACACACAAGCTGACCAACCTCCTTATGATATACTATTCCCTTACACAAACATGAGGTCTTAGATCCCAAGTTGGAGGCTGGACAGAGGTGGGTGGGTGAGGCACTGCAGGTCTCTGCTTGGTCACAGGGCTCCAGATGATCTCTGGTTCTACTGCAGCTGGGTCCAGCTGGGGGAGGGAGAGTGTGAGACAGTCAGGTGCTGTAGGTCAGTGTGTCACATGTGGCTTGGGTCTCTTTTTCTTTCGTTCTTAGGTCCCAAGCTGGAGGCTGTGCAGAGCTGTGTTGAGCTCATGGAGCAATGCAGGTCTCCGCCGGGTCTCAGAGCTCCAGCTGTTCTCTAGTCCGGCTGTGGCCAGGGGTGAATCATGGGAGGTGGAATGCAAGACTGCCAGGCGTTGCTGGTCAGTGTAGTGCACAGGGTTGTTGGGGGCGGGGTGGTGCAGCTGACAAGGGAGCCTGGAGCTCCATGGGGAGGGAGCCGTGGGCCTTCCTGGGTGGTGGAGGCTTGGGGAAGGGCTGGGCGCTGCAGTCAGGGAAGGAGTTGCCATTTTAGACAGATGCTCTTTGTCAGATTAAGGACATTTCCTTTCATTTCTAGTTTATAAATTTAAAAAGTATTTTAAATAAGTTTTATTTTTAGTTAATATGTTGTCTGCATCATTGCAACGATTGCAGAGCTTTTATCCCTTACTCTTGTTTACATGGTAAGTAACACTACCATATTAAGCAATGCTTGTATTCCTGGCATAAACCTTATTTTGCCTGTCTGAATCTGATTTTATTTAAGATTTGGATCTATATTCATAAATGCAATTGGTCTAACATTTTCCTTTCTTATGCAATTCATTCCATTTTAGTACCAAGATTAGTCCAGTGTCACAAAATGAATTTGTTAGATATTTTTTTTCAGAGATAAATTCTCTGTCACCCAGGGTTGAGTGCAGTGGCACAATTATTGTGGCTTACTACAGCTTTGGCTCATGGGATCCTCCCACCTCAGCCTCTCAAGTAGCTGGGACTTCAGGCATGCACAACTATACCTGGCTTTGTTCGTGTGTGTGTGCAACTCTTGGCCTCAAGTAATCCTTCCACACTGGCCTCCAAACTGCTAGGATTACAGGTGTGAGACACTGCATCTGGTTTATTTATTTGTACATTTTCTAATTTGTATAAAATAGAAATTAACTGTCCTTAAACGTTTGGTAAAATTGTCAGTGCCTAGCCTTTTGTAGATGGATTCTTTCATTATCAATTTAATTTCCTTAATGATCATTGGTTTATCCAGATTTTTACTCCTTTTGGGGTCATTTTTATAAATTATATTTTTTAGAAAAATTTCATTTCAATGTTTTCAAATTTATTGGCATAAAATAGTTACAATATTCATAAGTTATTTTAAAATTATCTATAGATCTATACCTTTGATCTATTTTTACTCTAATTTTTATTAATCTGTATTTTCATATTTGTTTCTTAGTCTAGCTATACATTTTCTATTTTAGTCTTTTCAAAGACTGATTTTTGATTTGTTGATTCTTTTTTTTTTTTCCATTTTATTATTTTTTACTTTCATCTCTATGATTTCTTCCCTTCTACTTTCTTTTAGGTTATTCTGTTCTTCTTGCTTCATAGGTTGAACATGTAAGTTATTTATTTTCAGTATTTTTGGTTATTTACAAATATGTTTAAAACTATTGATTTATGTTTGAGTACCATTAGTTACTGTGCATTAATTTTAATATATAGTATTGTAATTTAATTGTATCTACATATTTTCATATTTGCTATGTGGTTTTGCTTTTAACCATAAATTATTAAGGAATAAATCTTTAGGTTGCCAAACATACTTGACTTTTTTATTATTTGTAATTGTTGATTTCTGATTTTCTAATTTAATTTAAATGTAGGCAGAATATAAATTGCATAGACTTTTTTGAAGCTTACTTTGTGACCAAATACATGCTAATGTTTTATAACTTTCTATGTACACCCAAAAAGAATGTTTTTGTATGGAGATCCAGGTGTCTATATTTACCAACTAAATCAAACTTATTAATTTTGTTGTTTAAATTTCTCATATTCTTTGTATATTCTGCCTCTCTGTAGTACTAGTTTGTGACAGAGTGTGTTAAACTTTCCTATTATTACCGTAGTTTTGTCAATTTTTCCTTGCTATTTAGTAATTTTTCTCTATTTCAAGTTTGTGATTGTTATACCTCTCTGAGTATTGCTGAGTGCTTTGTCCCTCTAATGCCCTTTACCTTTAATACTACAAAACCATCTTTTAGAATTTGCCTGGTAAATTCCTATTTACCTCTTTATTCTCAACATATCTATGTATGTTTGCTTTAGATATATATTTTGGGATCAGTAAATAGTAGAATTTCATTATTTTATCTGATCTGATCTCTTCCTTAAAATGTGAGTTAATCTATTTACATTTGTAGTATGATATTAACTGAAATGTTTTCTGTCTCAGAATTGTAGCCAGAGTCAGTGGGTGAAGAGAACCCCACATAATAAAGAAAGGAGTTAACACTTATGTTCAAGACTTGCTAAGACATAGCAGAACTAGTCTGTACACACACACACACACACACACACACACACACACACAGAGAGAGAGAGAGAGAGAGAGAGAGAGAGAGAGAGAGAGAGAGAAGGTGGTTCTGCAATATTTACCCCCTTATCTATATCCAGCATATTTATAAGAAAGCTTGAGAGAAAAAGAGTGAAGAGGGGAAGGAAGGAGTGAAAAGAGGAGGGAGAATAAGGGGAAGTAGAGAGAGCCAGAACAAGCCACACTCTGCAGAGAAGAATGCATTAATGGTCTGGCAGAGAGAGGGTGGTGTCCTCCCTCTTCCATCCCCCAAGCCAAATAAAGAAAAGATTGGGTTTCTTGCCTTCTCACAGGCTTCTCACCTGTAAGCATGTTGAGTCAAAGACACTTGCAAATTTGATGCTGCCTTGGGATAGGGCCAAGTGAGAAGAGAAAGTTTTTAAGAAAACCTGACCTATGACTCTTTCAGTTGGTAGGACCAGGGAGACTGGTTCCTGAAAGTTGCTTAGACAAGTTTAAAGAAAATATTGGGACTGGCTAGAGTTGGCAACTTGAGAAATGTGTGGGAAAAAGGTTGCAGGGTCGGTCAAGTGCTCTCCCAGAAGGGGGAGTAAGGAAACTTCCCAGAAATAAAATAGACCCCAGAATTTAATCAGGCTAAAGCCATCTTTGAAGACAGTTTGTGTCCTCCCAGTGGGCGCCACCCTCATGTATCTAGGTCAGTCAAAATTTAGATAGATAGATAGATAGATAGATAGATAGATAGATAAAAAGATAAAAAGAAGACAGTTTGTAAGAGAACCACCTGCCTGCCTGAACCCCAGCGGCAAATAGCTGCCTACTAACCAGAGCAAAAGCTGCTGGGGAAAAGTGGCCGTAAGGAGTCTCCCTGAACATACATTACATGCCTTCAAAGAGTTGTTTGGTGCAGTAAGTCCTACCCTGAATTGTCCAGGACCCCGTGTTAATAGGATGTGGTGATGGGAGGGTGGCAGTCCAAAAAAAAAATAAAAAAAAGCCTTCACGACAAAGAGCCAGCCTTCAACACCATATGACAACAGGCATATGACAGCTATACTAGAATTTCATTACCTTCCTCAACATCACCCCTGGAGGAGCTAAGGCAGCCCAGAGAACAGGGAAGGGTAATTAGGAGCAAGGAGAGGTCATAAAAAGACAAACCAGGAGACAAGTAGTAGAACACTGCATGTTGCCATGTGTTATTTAGAACTGAATTGCAGGAGGGATAGCAGAAAAGCAAGAGCTTTAAATGGGAGTTTAGAGTGAACTAAATTTTTTTGCTACCTAAAAATGAAGCTGGTTTATTAATATCTGAAAGTGATCAAAGCTATGGAAACTGTCTGGGACAAAGCAGAACGCAGACGTATAAGGGCTATTAGTGAGAGGAAAATAAGGTCATATCTTGATTGCATCCAACATGTTCAATACATCCATTATATATTGACTATAATTACTGATATATCTGAACTCATTTCTAAATTGTTATTTTGTATTTCCTATTTACTTTGTATTCCTCTCCTTTAAAACTGCATACTATTTTGATTGCAGTTACTATATTCTCCCTTTCCATTTCAGATTTGAAATCTATAAATTATTAATTTATACATTTTCCTAAAGTGTAAAAAATTAAGTTATTAGATACATTTCTCTTCCATTCACATATGATATGGATTTTTTGTGTGTTTTAACTAATCATTAAATACATCATCTTGTTATTTTTGTCTTACTTTTGGGTTACTATTTTTTTTAAACCAAGCAATTACTACGTTTTTCTACAGTTGGCAATGGACAACATATTTATCAATTTTTATGCTAGCTGTACTTTCTTATAACCCATGTCTCCCTCTGGGTTGACTTTCTTGTATCCTTAAATCTTTTTCTGGGTATGTAATGAGGATCTGTAGTTTTGTTTTCCTACTTGAATGTTAGTATAGCAGAGTAAAACACTTTAAATGGACAACTATTTCTCCTGATCACCATTATATTCTGATATTTATTATTTCTGCTGAGAAGATTGATAGAAGTCTAAGTTGTCTATCCTTTTTAAGTAGTTTATCTTTCTCTATGGTACTTTTATTTTTAGATTAGAAAATATAGTTTATTTAAAAAGTAAATTAGAGAGAGAAAGAGATAGGAGATTCACCTCCCCAAGGTAGGGAAGGGTGCCAAAGTCAGGAAACATGGCATGGCCATAGTTCAAAGAGCACAAGACCACACCAGAGTTTAGTAAAGCAATGGCCCTCTATATACTTTTTTTCAAAAACTTTTTAAAAAACACTTTATTAGCTGAGCTCAGTGGCTCAGCCTGTAATCCCGCGCCTTGGGAGGCTGAGGTGAGTGGATTGCCTGAACCCACGGGTTCGAGACCTGCCTGGGCAACTTGGTGAGCCCTCATCTCTACAATAAATCAAAAAATCAGCCGGGCGTGGTAGCACGCCTGTAGTTCCAACTACTTGGAAGGCTGAGGTGGAAGGATGGCAGGAGCCCAGCAGGTCGAGGCTGCAGTGGCTGGGAGCGGCCACTGCACTCCAGCCTGGGCGACGGAGTGAGACTCCAACTCCAAAAACAAAAAAAAGACTTTATTTCTGTTTTGTTTTGTTTTAAATTTAAAGATGCTGGAAACAATTCAGGATTAGGTATACAAGTCGTCATCACACAGGTAGAGTTTGGGCCTCCCTTTGGTCCCCATTTTGCCTAGTTTCAGAGAAGGTACCTTTATTGACGTTGTGTCCCAGCCACCCCACCCCAGCAATATCCCACTACTGCCAATCTCTTTCTTATAGTATTATGGTAAACATTCACGGTTCGCTTATGAATGAGAAGATGTGGTACTCTGTTCTTTGTTTCTGTGATAGATAACTGAGTATTATAGAATCTAAATCCAGACAAGTTGCTGCGAAGTTCATATGTTTGTCCTTCTTTATGGCTGCATAATATTCCATTGTGTATATGTACGACATTTAAAAAAAATCCAGGCTATTTTCAAAAGGCAGTATGGTTGGTTCCATGTTTTTGCTTTTGTGAATAGTGCTGCAATAAACATGCATGTGTAGGTATCTTTTTTGTAGAATGATTTGAGTTCCTCTGGGTATATAACCAGTAGGGAGATTGCTGGGTCATATAAAAGGTCAATGTCCAGTTCTTTCAGAAATCACCACACTGTTTTCCAAAGAGAGCACACTAGTCTGCATTCCCACCAGCAATGTAGAAGCATTCCCTTTTCTCTGCATCCTCGTCAACATCTGTTGTTTGTTTTATTAATGATGGCTATTCTTACTGGGGTTAGGTGGTATCTCAATGTGGTTTTGATTTGTGTTTCTCTGATGATGAGTGAGGCTGAGCACTTTTTCATGTGTCTGTCGCTGCCCATATATCTTCTTTTGAGAAGCGTCTATTCATGTCTTTTGCTCACTTTTTAATGGGGCTGTTTGTTTTTTTCTTTTTGGCACATTTGAGTTTCTTGTAGATACTGGATGTTAGGCCTTTGTCAATATACAGTTGGCAAATATTTTTTTTCATTCTGTGGGCTGTCTTTCCACTTCCTTGATGGTTTCTTTTGCTTTGCAGAAGATTTTTAGTTTGATGAGGTCCCACTTGTCTATTTTATCTCTTATGGCATGGGCACTTGGGATTTTAGTCAGGAATTGGTTGGCAGTTCCAATTTCCAAAAGGGTGTCTCCTGTAATTTCCAAGGTTCTTGCAGTTTGAGGCTTTATGTTTAGCTCTTTGATCCATTTAGAGTTGATTTTTGTGTATGATGATATAGGCAGGGGGTCTTATTTTAATCTTCTGCATATGGTCAGCCAGTTTTCCCAGCATCATTTATTGAATAGGTTCTCCTCTCCCCAGTGTTTGGTGATGGAGGCTTTGTTGAAGATGACTTGGTTGAGAGATTGAAGTTTTGCTTCTGGAATCTCTATCCTGTTCCATTGGTTCACATGCCTATTCTTGTACCAATACTAGGCTGTTTAGATTATTATAGGCTTATAGTAAAGTCTAAAGTCTGGAAGTGTGATACCTCCTGCTTTGTTTCTTTTGCTGAGAATTGTTTTGGCTACCGCGGTCATTTGTTTCCATATGAATTTCTGTATTGTCATTTCCAGGTCTGAGAAGAATGATGTTAGTAATTTAATAGATATTGCATTGAATCTGTAGATTGCCTTGGGTAGGATGGACATCTTACAATGTTGATTCTTCCTACCCATGAGCATGGTGTATTTTTCCATTTGTTTGTGTTTTCTTGGACTTCATTGAGCAGTATTTTGTAGTTTTCATTGTAAAAGTCTTTCACTTCTCTGGTTAGGAAGATGCCAAGGTATTTCATTTTTTTGTGGCTATTGTGAATGAAATTATGCTCTTTATTTGGTCCTCTGCCTGCTTTTTGTTGGTGTATAAAAATGTGACTGTCCTTTGCACATTTATTTTGTATCCTGTGACTTTGTCAAAGTCCTTTATCAGTGAAAGTAGGTTTCTAACAGACTCTCTTGGGTTTTCGAGATATGAGATCATATTGTTAACAAAGTGGGATAACTAAACTTCCTCTTTTTCTATTTGGATACTCCTTATTTCCGTCTCTTGTCTAATTGCTCAAGCTAGAACTTCCAACACAATGTTGAACAAGAGAGGTGAAAGTGGGCAGTCTTGTCTTGTTCTAGAATTTAGGTAAATTGTTTCATACTGTCCATACAGAAATATGCTGGCTGTGGGTTTATCATAGATGGTGCCTACTATTTTGAGGTATGCTCCTTCTATGCCTAGATGTTTGAGGGTTTTATCAAGAAGTGATGCTGGATTTTTTCAAAAGCTTTTCTTGCCTCTAGTGATATAATCATGTGGTTCTTGTTTGTACATCTGTTGATGTATTTAATTACATTTATGGTCTTTAGGATGTTGAACCAGTCCTGCATCGCAAGAATAAAGCCTACTTGATCATGGTGGATGATTTTTGAGATGTGTTGTTGGATCTGATTTGCTAGAATCTTGTTGAGAATTTTTGTTTCTATGCTCATTAGGGATATTGGCCTGTAGTTCTCTATTTGTTGGATCTTTACCCAGTTTGTGTATCAGTGTGATGTTAACTTTGTAAAATGATTTGGGGAGAATTTTGTCTTTCTCAATTGCCTGGAATACTTTCAAGAGTATTGGTATCAGCTCTTCCTTGTGTATTTTGTAGAATTCTGCTGGAAAGCTGTCTAGTTCAGAGCTTTTTTTTGGTATATAGTTTTCTTATGATGGAGTCAATGTCTTGGGTTGTTATTCGTCTATTTAGGTGTCTCAATATCTTCTTGTTTCATTCTTGGGAGGTTGTGGTTTGTCAGAAAGTCCTTTGTTTTATCAAGTTTGTTTCCTTTCTGGTGTGCATAGTAATCTCTGATAATCTTTTGTATTTCTTCAGCATCAGTTGTGATTTGATCTTTTGCATTTCTAATTGTGTTTATTTGGGCTTTTTTTCTCTTTTTCTTGGTCATTCTGGGTAGTGGTCTGTTAATCTTGTTTATTCTTTCAAATGACCAACTTTTTGTTTTGTTGGTTTTTTTCTATGATAGTTTTGTCTTCTATGTCCTGTATGTGGACTTTTATTATGGTGATCTGGATTCTTCTGTCAAAAGTAGGGTTTTGGTGGTCTTGTCTTTCCAGCTCCCTTGGGTGATTTGTTAGGCTGTTAACTTGTGATCTTTCCATTTCTTAATGTCTGTTCATAGAGATAAATTCCCCTCTTAGAACTGATTTCATGGCATCTCAGAAGTTTTGGTAGAATGTTTCTTCATTTTCATTTGTTTCCAGGAAACTTTTAATTTCTGTTTTGATTTCTGTGTTGACCCAGTTGTTGCTCAGCATCATAATTTTTAGTGTCCATGTCATTGTGGGTTTTGCAGGAATTTTGTTGGTGTTGATATTTATTTTTATTCCATTGTGGTCTGAGAAGGTGCATGGCAGTATTTCAACTGTAGGAAATTTGTTTATGCTTGATTTATGACCAAGAATGAGATGGATCTTGGAGTACATTCCATGTAGTGGTGAGTAGAATGTATATTCTGAGGCTGTTGGGTGGAGTATTCTATAGGTATCTATTAAGTCAATTTGGTTGAGCATATATTTGAAGTTCCAGATCTCTTTGTTGGTTTTTTACCTTCATGATCTATCTAGTGTAGTTAGTGGGGTATTAAGTTCCCAGCTATAATAGTGCTAGAGTCAATATCTTTTTTTAGTTTACCTAATAGTTGCTTTATAAATGCTGGTGTTCCTGTGTTGGGTACATATATGTTTAGGATGGATATTTCTTGTTGATGGATTGAAACTTTTATCATTATGTAGTGTCATTCTGTATCTTTTCAAAATTTTTGATAGCTTAAAGGTTGTTTTGTCTGATATTAAGATCGTGACTCCTGACTACTTTTGTGATCTATTTACCTGGAAACTTGCTTTCTATCCTCTAATTTCCAGTCTGTATGCATTCCTCATGGTGAGACAAGTTTCCTGGATGTAGCAAATTATCAGGTCCTATTTTTTAAAAATCCAATTTGCAATTCTGTGTCCTTTCAGTGGTTTATTTACTCCATTCACATTCAGGCTAATTATTGAAATGTGATTGTTTATCCCTGTCATGAGATCCTAATACATTTTTTTATTTGTTTGTTTTCTTTTAACTTTTGGGTTGATGTATGTGTGTGTTTTCAAGTTGTAGTTGTGATGTAATCTCTATTGATTCTGTGTTCTGCTGTTCTCTTGGGAGATGCATGGTCATTCTTTTTTCTTTCATCTGTGCTCAATACTTTTTAAAGTATCTTTTGTAGAGCTGATCTGGAAGCTGCATAATCTCTTAGGGATTGGATGTCTGGAAGGATTTATTTCTCCATCACTTATGAAGCTGATCTTGGCTGGGTAGGAAATTCTTGGTTGATATTATTTATCTTTGAGGACTTTGAATATTGGACTCCAGTCCCATCTAGCTTGTAGTGTTTCTTCTGATAGGTCTGCTGCTACTCTGATTGGTTTTCCCTGGTAGATAGGCTGACCTTTCTCTCTTGCTGCCTTTAGAATTTTTTCTTTCATGTGTACTTTGTGTAGGTGAATTACTATGTGTTTAGGGATTGGTCTTCTCATTTGATGTCTTTCTGGGGTTCTCTATATCTCTTGTGTTTGGATGGTCACATCTCTGGTGAGATGGGGAAAGTTTTCTTGGATAACCTCCTGGAATACTTGCTCCAAGGTGTTCTCCATTTACCTTTCTTATTCTGGGATACCAATCAGGTGTAGGTTTGGCCTCTTGATATAATTTCACATACTTTGGAGGCTTTGTTCTTTCTTTCTGAGTTTTCTTTCTATGTTTTTTTACAGATTGGGTTAACTCCATGTTTTGGTCTTCAAGTTGTGGGATTCTTTTTCCTGCTTGATTAATTCTGCTTTTCATCCTTGCCATTTTGTTATTTATTTACTGGATGAAATTTTTTATGGCCAAAATCTCTGTTACAAGTTCTTTCAGTGATGCATCTTGTCTTTCTTGAGTCTTATTCACTCTTTACATCCATTCCCTAATTCCTGCTGTTTTCTGGGGCCAATCATTGGTGACTTCCAATGATTGTTTGGGCTCTGAGGTCTAATTTTTTCAGGTGTTTTCTCTTTGGTACACTGGAAATTACCTTTGATAATGTTCCTCCTTTGATTTTTCCTCATTTGTGACAGATTTCTTTCTTTTCTCTTAAGTTCCATTATTCACTGGCAGTGGGAGAGGCATTCACATCAGATATTTGCCCAGTCCTTTATTCTTCCCTAATCAGGGCTGTGAATTTGCTGTAATTTGAAATAGGGCTGTGGGTGGGAAGCTTTGCTCCCTCTTGTAGTTTTGAGAGTCAAAAATGGTGGAGGATGGGGAGGCAGGATTCAGAAATTACTTGTAAATCACAATATTCACTGATTGTGGTATGGGTTCCCTCAGATCCACTCCTCACCACCACTCTATATGATTATTCAATGGGTACGTGTGTGTACCCCCTGAGTCCAAGATACTGTAGCAGTAATGAGGAGAACAGATAAAAGAATGAAGTGAGACAGACAAAAATAAAAAAACCCAGAATGACAAGAGCAGTAACCAAAACAGAAAACAATTATACACACACACACACACACACACACACACACACACACCAAAACAAACTGTAATAACGACAAAGCAAAGCAAAACAAAAAGCAACAACAACAACAAAAAACAGGAAAACCAAATACACACATGCCCAAAACAAAATAAAAGGAGAAGAAAGTGAAAAAAAAAAGAAATTCAAATTGAACCCTCACACATGTATTAATACACACATTGAACTAAAAAAAGGGAAGAACAAAAAAGCAAAAGCAAACAAAAAACTGAAAGATGAACACTCAATCCTTCACATGCACACATAAACAGAAAACAAAAACAAAAGAAGAAAGGGGGGAAAAGGGGTGTGGGAGGATGGAGATCAAGCCCTCACATACACATTCATGCACAAAGGAAAAATATAAAAACATTAACAAACAAGCAAAAAAATAAAAAAATAAAAACCTGTCCTCTTGTGGTAAGTTTGCAATTGTTTCAACTTCCCCTCTGTGGTCTCCTGCAGAGCTTTGGCCTCATTCACAATATCCCCAGTCTCCAGACCAGGGAAGGAGGAGGGGGCAGTGAAGGTGGGTGGGTCTTCAGTCTTCCCCTTCCACTCTAGTATAGTCAGGGAGAATCCCCTCCAGGGGGAGGTGTGGGATTGTCTCTTGTCCAGGTACTGGTGGGGGGCATCCCAGCCAGGCTTATCCTGGAGTGGAGTCCTCCTATTGTACTTGATGTCCAAGTTCCACCAGGGTTCTTCCTTCTTAGTAGTGCCCCAGATGTGTAGGTCTGACCTTCAGAGGATTGCTCGAGAGGAGGGGGTTGGGTCTGCCCTGGACTCACCACTAATCTCTTTGGAGGTCTTCATTCTTTTCTGGCCATGCCCTTTGTCCTGCAGCTGAACCAGTGTAGGGTGTGGGGTGCCTGAGACTCAGCCTTCGTCCTGTACCTCTGGAGTTTGTGCTTTTGGGATATTCCCTCTGTGTCATGATCAACCCCTGAGTAGTTAATCTGCTGGTCACAGAGATCGGGTTGGGTCTTTCACTCTGTGATGAGCAAGCTGAGTACTTTCCTGCCCTGTTTTTAAGATGGTGGCAGAGTGTCTATTTTGTCTTCTCCGGTGGGGCTCTGCCTCTGGATCTCTTGCTGTGCTCCCTCCATGGCCCTTGCTGCCAGAGAGCGGCCAGGTGCTACATTGTTGAGGCAGAGCCTAGAGTGGCAGTCTCTCCTGGTAGCTTCTTCCTGGGAAGGGGTTTGTTGATTAAAAAAAAAATGGCTCTTGGCTTCTGCCCTGAGAAGCACTAAGGACCAAGCAGAGCAGCTGCAGTACCAGCCTTTAACCAGGAGAGCCCTGGCTACTTGTTCCTGAGTTTCTACTCAGTCAACCACTCACACACCTACTTACTCACTGACATGTATGCAAAATTTTCCATACTCTCACTCACTGACACTGGGACTCAGTTCATCAGCTCTGCTGTCATCTTCTGAAAATCACTATGGTACTTTTAAAGCTTCTTCTTTATTCTTTATGTTCTGAAGATTAGTTATAATGTGACTTAATGTAATTTACATTTATTTATTTATTCTGCTCACTATCCAAGGTACAATTTAAACATGAAGATTGCTGACTTGATTTCTAGAAATTCTTAGGATATTGCCTTTTCAAATAATCCTTTTATTCCATATTCCATTCCTTCTATTGTTTCCTGAGGATTTACTTTTAGATGTGACTTGAAACCTAATAATATATCCTCTTTATTCTAATTGCTTTGACTTGTATGTCATTTATTTGTCTTTATGTGAATTTCTACTAGCGCCCTCCATGTCACTAATTATTTCTTTGCCTGTATGTAACTTGGATTTAATTCCATCTACTGAGTTCAAAATTTTTCCACCTATAGATAGTAAGATATTATTCTAGTTCTAATGTGATTAAAAGATAATCGTTCTATAGTTACATTCTGAGTTTGAGGAGAAATGTGCACTCCAGAATGCATGAAAAGAGACCAAGAAAGTAGTAATTATGTATAACATAACTGGGGATATGGAAAATTTTACTTAATAAAGTCTGCTATTATTTATTCTTATGATACATTATAAGAATAATGTATGTATAATGCTAATAACTTTGGTTATTATTTTTCTTTAATGGCTTGAGTTCATAACTCTCTAAGAAGATGAGGCCTTTTGTGATTGTTTAAAAAGAATAGCAGCAAAGCAATGTTATTTTCAAAATAACATATGTGAGAATGTTTGGAATCAGTTTTCATAACTTAATATATTAAGGAAGGCTGTATAATGAGTACGTTTTAAACACTTCAAATCTAAATAGGCATTCTGCCAAACAGATGACTTCAGAAACAGAAATCTTTAATGGAGAATATCTGGCATTGTAATACAGTGCTCAGTATGAAAGTTACAATAGTAAATTTCAAGTAAATTTAAGCTAGTTTTTATCCAACATTGGTTGATTAAATAAAGGCAATTTGAAATGGGATAGCTTGTGATTAGCTCATTTTAATGTATTAATTACTTTAATCTGAACTACTTAGCTATGGAAATGTTTTCCTTTCCCTGGAGGCATATGTATACGTTCATTAAAATAAAAGTAAAAGATAATGCCCATAAAACCTTCTAATTAATATAGCATCTGCACTACCTATTCAAATATAATATTCCACAACAGCAGTTTTAAAATGGGTAATAAAAATATAAATTTCCTCTGAATTCTTGCAGACTACCAGAAACTCCCTCAGCCTTTACTATTTGACATTATTGATCAGCCATTTAAAAAAATAAAGATCTCACTTTTTAAATCCTGTTTCTATATTTTTCTTTCTCTTTCCCTCTATTGTTTTCTTTAACCTTCATTCTACTCAACTTTCTGTCTCTTTCATATTCCCATTTAAAATACTAAACTGTTCTCAAGATTTCACATGTTGTTTCTTTTGGATCATGAACATCTACTTCTACAACCTGATAGTATTCTAAAATGTCCATTGAATATTTCCAACTGCCTAAACAGTCATTTGACTGTTCAATGAGAATTTATATATATGTGTGTATATATATGTATGTGTATATATATGTATATATGTGTGTGTATATATATGTGTGTGTGTATATATGTATATGTGTGTGTATATATGTGTGTGTGTGTGTGTGTATATATATAATTTTTTTTTGAGCTGGAGTCTCACTCCGTCGCCCAGACTGGAGTCCAGTGGCAAAAGCATGGCCACCCCAGCGTCGACCTGCTGGCTCTGGCGATCCTGCCACCTCAGCCTTCCAAGTAGCTGGAACTATAGATGTGCGCTACCACGCCTGTCTAATTTTTTATTTATTGTAGAGACGAGGTCTTGCCTAGTTGCCTGGACTGGTCTCGAACCCGCAGCCTCCCGAAGTTCTGGGATTACAGACTGAGTCACTGAACCCGGCCTAGAGTATTTCTATATTAATATGCTTAAAGTTTAGTCCAAAGGGATGTTTATGGAAGACTTTACGTCTTGAGCACTTCCCTGGGTACTGGACACATAAAAATCATGAGGGATAAAGAACTCAGAATTACTAAGGGAAAAAGGTCCATAAAAAAATAGTTACAGATAAAGTATGATGAGGGCTGGGAACAGGTGTCCCTAGGCACGGTGTGTTCTGAGAGCCTAGCGATGCTGGCTAAATCCTCCTCACTTCATCATTCTACCCATTTGGACTCAACACTACAATCGTCTTTGACTCAGTCTTCCTTTTGTTTTTTTTTTTTTTTTTGAGTTGGAGTCTCACTCTGTCACCCAGACTGGAGTGCAGTGGCTGCTCCCGGCCACCTCAGCCTCAACCTGCTGGGCTCTGTCAATCCTTCCGCCTCAGCCTTCTGAGTAGCTGGAATTACAGGCGCACACTACCACGCCGGGCTAATTTTTTTATTTTATTGTAGAGATGAGGTCTCGCCTGCCCAGGCGGGTCTCAAGCCCGTGGGCTCAGGCAGTCCACTCACCTCAGCCTCCCAAAGGCGCGGGATTACAAGCTGAGCCACTGAGCCCGGGACTTAGTCTTCTTATATTCCATATAATCAAATTAGTTTCACTTGCGATTCTTCCTTTCAAAAAATCTCTTAGAAATCCCACTTTCCACTATCCTCTACTCCGTGTTCTCTCCACTGCCACTGTTCTGGTCATTTCTCTCAATATTCTATGGATTGTTTTAACATCCCATTAACTGGATTCCCTGATTAAATTGCCTGGGATCCAATCTTTCCAGTACTGTGATGCTCTTTCATCATCTTATTGTCTTGCTTATTGAACCCTGGTCTGCCACCCAATAGCTGTAAATCTTGCCCAAGTTATTTAATTTCTCTGGGCGTCTTTCCTTCATCTGTACAATGGATTTTATCACCAAGTAATAAAAATGTGAGTATAAAAAACAGTGTTTAGCACATGTAGTTCAGTAAATGTAGCTGCTATATTAATAAACACCCATTCTCTCTCTCCAACTTCCATGACATATTGTGTCTTATTAAGTTTATAACACTTTAACTTTATTTTTTAGTTTTCTGTGTTCTCTCTCTCTCTCTCTCTCTTTCTCTCTCTCTCTCTCTCTCTCTCTCTCTCTCACACACACACACACACACACACACACACACACACACACACACACACACACACACAAACCATATGCTCCTTGAAGGCAGGGATTGAATCTTATTTGTCTTCTGGCATGACTTATGAACCAATTTTTTTCCTTGGCCTCTGATTTGTCACCTAATAGTATTTGATAGACTCCCATTTATTCACAGTTGATGGGGAACAAAAAGCACTGAGCTCAATTAAAATGATACTTGAAAGATACCTGAAATAACTAACATCTATAACATTATGTATTAAATGGTCCCCAAAGAATGAGCTTTTTAAAAAATTAAAAATTATTACAAAGAGCTTAATACATCATGCTATATCATATATCACATACCATAAAAATGTCAGAAATAGCTCTATTTCACATTACTGTATTTCTTGATGATGATCTATCTGGACAAGTAAGGCTTGCTGAATTTGAACATGGATAATGAAGCTCATGTTCTAAGAAAATGTTTAAAATACGAAATAGAACTAGGGATGGTGGTGGAAAACTCCTTGGGAGAATGCATTTATGGGATCTTTGAGTCTCGCCAGTTTGCAATGCCTTTCACAGCACATAAATGATTTAACAGTAACACCGAGTGACCAGAGTAAATTATTTCCATTTCTGTCACTGCGCAGTCTATTATAAGTAACCAGGTAAGATGCTGAATGATTATATTGTTATGATGTATGCTGATCTGATCTTTTATTTTGTTTTGTTTTGCTTTGATTTGATTTCCAATGCCTTGGATCCTTGCCAAATCATTAAACAAGTCATATCCAGTTGAAGCTGGCTTGAACAACCTCAATGTAACTTGCAAAAACCAGTTCATCAAAACCTTCAGGATCATACAAACAAGCAAAAAATACTAAGCGGCCTCTCCTATTTGTTTTCCTGGCTATCTGTTCCATGGGAAGGAAAGAAAATAACACGAGCAGGATTTAAATGCTCTGTTTTGACAGGTTATTAAGATTCTAATCACTACCTGCCTACTCCCCCTGATCTAACCAAGTCCAGAAGGGTGGCAGAATGTCTCTAAAGCAGCTACATACACATATAAAACAAAAAATGCCAAGGAAGATGGAAGAGTGGGAAAGTGAGGCTAACATGAATAATTTGGTAGAGTTGTAGGGGGTTTAAATCAAGACACATGCTAGCGTGGCAGAGTGTATCAGTGTAGTTGACTGGCACAAAATTCCCTGCACAGAATTTAGATACTGGTGTCTCAAGTACTGTTGATTTCATCTTTTTTCATCATGTAATCAATAGCTCCAACTGAGACCTCCATAGGAAGCCAGGTTCTCATCCTCTGAAATTAGAGCCCACCCTCTGTATGAGGTTTCCTATCCCAGGGCTAGCTCTGATACAAGCAGTGGGGTACCAACTGACTTCTCTAAGGCCCTTTGTAAATATTCTTCTAATGACACGAATTTCACCATAATGGGCACAGGGTTGGGTTCTTGCCTCATACCCTTCTCTCCAAGGCTGAGTAAAACATGGAGGCTTCCATGGTGAATGACACTGGGGAATCATTGTTGGATATAGAACTAGGGTGATCTCAAGAATTACAGGAGACAGAACATTCTAAAACTATATAGATGAAATATGTCAAAAATGACTGTCTTTGGCATAGTGCAAAGATTGGCCAAACTATAGCTCATGGCACTGTTTCTATAAATAAAGTTTTATTGGAACACAGTCATGCTTACCCATTCATTTATAAATTGCATATGGTTGTCAAAGGTGAGTGGTGGTTGCAACAGAGACTGTATTATGCCCAAAGCTTAAAATACTGGCTATCTATCCCTTTACAGGAAAAGTTTGCTGGTCTCTGATATAGAGTAACTGAGCAAAATCACATAGACTCAGTTCTTTTGGTAGGAAATAACATGCATGTAGATAAAAGTCTGACAAGTCTAAGAGAATAGCAGCACAAAAGTCATATAAGCAATAATATTCTCCAGGAAGGCACTTACTGGGATACCTGTCATAAGAGGTAGTATGACAATGGTATATTATGCAGCTCTAAAGAAGGACAAACATATGGACATGGCAGCAACTTGGATAGCTTTAGAGTCTGATCATACTTGGTGATCCATCACAGAAACAAAGAACAGGGTACCATATGTTCTGACTCATAAGTGGACCTTGAACAATTATAATACTATAAGAAAGGGATTGGCGGTAGTGGGAAAGGGGGTAGGTTTGGCAGTTGAGGGAAACTGCCAGGGGAGGGAGGGGCACACCTCATCAGCAAGAGTACCTGCATAATGAACATTTGTAGACCTAACCTTGAATTATACTCCACATCTTTAATTTAAAAAAAAAGAGGCACTAGGTATGGTAGAATGAATATTAACTTTGAACCTGGATTTGACCCATATTTCTGCCATTTATTGGGCTTAACAAACCCTGCCTAAGAGTTATTATCAGGACTAAATGTTATGATCTAAATGACAAATCTTAATACTCACTAAATGTGTTTTTCCTTCCAGTCTCTCTGTCTTCATAGTTGCTGGCACAAATCTGAACACATCATAGGCATGTGACCCTGACACATTTTGAATAAGAAGTGGCACTTGTCAGGAATTGCATCTTGATTCTTACTGGTGCTTTTCCTTGACGCAGAACCTTCAGATTCTGTAAGGAGATGCCACTGTAAATGTCTATGACAGTCTCCTGTGGCTTCAAAATTCTTGCCTTCTCTATAGAACCTAGAAAGCACAGAGAAGAAACTCCATAAACAAAAGTGGAAGCAGAAATAATCTGTTCATAGTTAAGCACAGGTTAAAACAGCCATTCAGTACTCATAATGATAGGTTATTATCAGTGTTGGTCACATGATCAGATCAATACTTAACATCAAAAACACATAAAATTACTACTTTAATCACTACTCCATAATGATTGAATTCAATATTCAACATTGATGACAATATTAATAACTGCAAATGAATTCAACTGACAATTGCAGACATTGCACAAAGCAACTGGTTATATATTTTAAAACATATTTTTGCTGACAATATGAAAATTTTATATTAAAACAAAGTCTAATAGTATTAATGTCATATTATTATTAAACAATAATAATAGTTAATATTCATCAAGCTCCTTTTGAGTGCCAAGCAGAGTAATAGATTGCACATGTATCATCTTATTTAATCCTTCCAACAACTTTGTGAACAAGGCAAAATCATCATTCCCATTTTATAAAAAACTAAGACTGAGAGAAGTTAAAATGATAACCAAAACATATTATAGCATTTTACCAAAACATAATAGCATTTCACTGGCAAATAGAATGATTTTTAATTTATAAAAAGAAGATTAAAAATATTTAGCATGTTAAGTTGGACATAGCCTGCAGCTTCATGACTCAGTGTCTCCTCACTACATGTTTATGCGCTGAGTCTTTTGCACAACTTGATCTTCAGTTAGTATGATTACACATCAATTTCCATGACGGTTAGTTATGAGTGTTCAATTGCTGTTTCAGATTCAGTTCAGTTTTTTACAGTTCATTTATTTAATGTTTGTTCTTATCAATGTTTTTAAGTAGATTTTTTGGAAAGTCAAAATATCCTATGAATTATAACAGAAAATAGCAGCTCCCTGCTCCCCCTCTTCTTATTTCCAACTTCCACTCTCTAAAATCAACTACTTTCAAGTAGTGCAGCTGGTTCTTCTGGTATTTGTCTCCATATTTCCAAATAACATGCAAGCATTGCAACAAGTTGATTTTTTTCTATTTTAGACATAACGCCCTGACTTCTTAGAGTGAAAATTGAATATTTAGCTCTCTTAACGATTCCCCTACATCTTGGGCATGCCCCCACACAATTTTATACACGTATATCCCCTTCACTCACCCTCCCATTATGGTTACAGAACAATTTATTATTAAAACATTATTCAGTGCTTATATTATTATGACTATGGAAATATTAGTCACAGCTGAGCCATATAGTGTATTGTGGTTATAATTCTTTGTTCTACAACTTTTTGTTTCCCCTAGAGTTGGTGATTATATAATTTTTCATCTGCTTAGTTTCCAATAACTTATTCTTCTCTCAAGCTGACTGAATCGTAATTCTCTTGGAAGAGTCAAATACATCAGTTGAAAAATCTGTTCATTTTGGGAGGGTATCTCTTCTGGAGCTCTTCGGCATTTCCTATCTGGGCGTTGCCACAAGGCTGTCAATCTTGAGAATTCTATTGGGTCAAGTTTATTCAAACTACTATATTTTTACTTATTTTTGTATATGATAGTAGATTTCTAAGAGAAGTATTAAACACTTACCACTCTGATAATAATAGCTTTGCTAATTTCTTTTGAACAAAAAATTGTACTTATGGTTGAGTCAATGATTTTTTGCTCTCAAGTCTACTGTGGTTCATGTTTTACTCATTCTTATGTTTGTTTTGTTGCTGTGAATCTTTAAATAATTATTTTATAGAAAAACGTCTTTGAGGGTAACCCCTTTGGATCCCTTCCCACTGTGGGAGCATTTCTGTTCTCTCAATAAATCCTGCTTTCTGAAGAAGAAGGAGGAGGAGGAGGAGGAGGAGGAGGAAGTATTTGAGTAATAAATTTTCTATGTCTTTCAATATCTGAAAAAATATCTTAGTTTGCTCGTTCACATTAACTTTTGTTTTACTGGTCCTATGATTATTGCTTCAAAATGATTTTCCTTCATGTTGCAATATATATTTTAGTTTTCAAAACTTATGGGTAAACAATACAAAATAATTTTTGTTATAAAATTTACAAAGTAATCCTAGATATTATTTTTTAAGGCTCAGGTGACTTTCTTTAAAGAGTCAATACATTTAAATTCATTTACACAGATTATAAATTATATAACAGAAAGTTTAAAGTGAAACTAACAGTGGCTATTGTCAGTAGAAGATTGATTACATAAATGTTGTGAATTATAATTCAAGTCAATTTGAAATGAAATTTATAAAATTTGAGTTAATCTAGAATTTTAAGAATCATGTCTGTTGTATAAAGTGAGGTAGATACTCTCTGTTCAAAATGTGGTCGTTTTTACATTTATTTTACCCACATCAGCTTTAAGGTTTTTAATTGGAAAGAAGAAATTTTTTCAATTAAAGTATCTTTTCTAATTCATTAAAACAGCATTTTATAAAAATAATTGCTGAAAAATGAAGTGAAAATAAAGAAGACAGAAGAGATCAATCCATATAAATAACCTCAGAGTATATATAAGGTACAAGTCTGTAGGTTGTTTTCATCAAAAATCATACTTACTGAGCACTTACTATATGCTTCATTCTATGTTGTTACTTTCTATGCATGATATTATCAGATCTTAAATCCTTGCAAAGAATTTACAAAGTAGTATTATTATCTCTGTTTTACAGATAAAAAAAGAAAAAACCCAGAGACATCATGTATTTTGTCCTAGATTAGGATTCAAAACAGTTCTTACTCAAAGATTCTCCATTTATTTATTTACTTATTTTAAAGATGTAGGTTGCAATTCAGGATTAGGTATACAAATGGTCATTGCACAGGTAAAGTTTGTGCCTGATTTTGGTCCCCACTTTACTAGGTTTGAGATCAGGTACCTTTATTGATGAAGAGTGTCCCCCCATTCCCCTGACAGTGTCTTGCTACTGCCAATCCCTTTCTTATAGTATTACTATAATTGTTTCGAATTCACCTATGAGTGAGAACATGGTACTCAGTTCTTTGTTTCTGTGATAAATCACTGAGTATTATAGGCTCTAAATCCATCCTAGCTGCTATGATGTTCATAATTTTGTCCTTTTTTATGGCTGTTTAATATTCCATCATGTATATGTACCACTTTTTTTTCCCCTTTTAATTTTTTTATTTTAAAGATGTGGTGTACTATTCAGGGTTAGGTATACAAATGTTCATTATGCAGGTACCCTTGTTGATGAGGTGTGCCCCTCCCCCCCAGCAGATTTCCACTAGCAATCCCACCCCACCCTCACCGGCAGTTTCCTGCTACTGCCAATCCTTTCCTTATAGTATTATGATAATTGTTCAAAGTCCACTTATGAGTGAGAACATGTGATATTCAGTTCTTTGTTTCTGTGATACATCACTCAGTATTATAGACTCTAAGTCCATCCAGATTGCTGGGAAGTTCATGATTTTGTCCTTCTTTATAGTTGCATAATATTCCATCACATACACCACATTTTAAAAATCCAGTCCTCTTTTGATGGGCAGCACGGTTAGTTCCATGTTTTTGCTACTGTGAACAATGCTGCGATAAACATATATGTGCAGGTTCTTTTTTATAGAGTGATTTGCATTCTTCTGGGTATATTCCCAGTAGGAGGATTGCAGGTTGTATGGAGGGTCGATTTTTAGATCTTTTAGGAATGGCCACGCTATTTTCCACAGAGGCTATACTAGTTTACACTCCCACTAACAGTGTAGAAGTGTTCCCTTTTCATCACATCGCATCCTCTCCAGCATCTGTTGTTTTCTGAGTTATTGTTGATGACTGTCCTGACTGGAGTAGTTTTAATTTGCATTTCTCAGTGTAGTTTTAATTTGCATTTCTTTGATGACTAGTGAGGTTGAGCATTTTTTCATGTATTTGTTGGCTGCTCATATATCTTCTTTTGAGAAGTGTCTATTCATATCTTTTGCCCACTTTGTAATGGGGCTGTTTGTTTTTTCTTTTAGGCATGTTTGAGTTCCTTGGAGATCCTAAATGTTAGACCCTTGTCAGCAGTTGGCAAACATTTTTTCCCAGTCTGTGGGCTGTCTCCCGGCTCTCTCGATGGTTTCTTTGGTTTTTCAGAAGTTTGTCAGTTTGATGAGGTCCCACTTGTCTATCTTATCTCTTATGGTATAGGCACTTGGGGGTTTGATGAGGAATTGGTTGCCAGTTCCAATTCCATAAGGGCGTCTCCTGCATTTTCTAAGGTTCTTATAGTTTGAGGATTTACATCTAGCTCTTTGATCCGCTTAGAGTTGATTTTTGTGTATGATGATATAGGTAGGGTCTTGATTTAATCTTCTGCATGTGGTCAACCAGTTTTCCCAGCACTATTTACTGAATAGGTTCTCTTCGCCCCAGTGGTTGTTGTTGGAGACTTTGCCAAAGATGAGTTGGTTAAGAAATTGAGGATTTGCTTCTGGAATCTCTATTCTTTTCTATTGGTCTATATGCCTGTTCTTGTACCAATACCAGGCTGTTTTGATTATTGTAGCTTTATAATAAAGTTTAAAGTCTGAGAGTGTGATGCCTCCTGCTTTATTTATTTTTTTTAATGAGGATTGTTTTGGCTATCTGTGGTCATTTATGTTTCCATATGAATTCTTGTATTGTCATTTCCAGGTCTGAGAAGAATGCTGCTGGCAATTTAATGGGTCTTGCATTAAATCTGTAGGTTGCCTTGGGTAGAATGGACATCTTAACAATGTTGATTCTTCCTATCCATGAGCATGGTATATTTTTCCATTTGTGTCATCTTTGATTTCTTTGAGACGTGTTTTGTAGTTTTCATTGTAAAGGTCTTTCACCTCTCTGGTTAGGAAGATGCCAAGGTATTTGATTTTTTTGTGTGGCATTTGTGAATGGGATTGTGGTTTTTATTTGGGTTTCTGTTTGTTTATTGTTGGTCTATAGAAATGTGACTGTCTTTTTGCACATTTATTTTATACCATGAGACTTTGTCAAAGTCCTTTATCAGTGCAAGGACGTTTTTGACAGATTCTCCTGGGTTTTGAAGGTATAGCATCATATCATCTGCAAAGAGGGATTACCTAACTTCCCCTTTTCCTATTTGGATACCCTTGATCTCCTTATTTTGTCTAATTGCTCTAGCTAGGACTTCCAAAACTATGTTAAAAAGGAGGGGTGAGAGTGGGTATCCTTGACTTGCTCCAGTTTTCCAGTTTGTCTGTTTAGCAGTATGCTGGCTGTGGGTTTCTCGTAGATGACTCTTACTACTTTGAGGTATGTTCCATCTATGCCTAGATGTTCAGGAGTTTTTCTCAAGAAGGGGTGCTAGATTTTATTAAACGTTTTTTCTACATCTAATGATATAATCATGTGGTTTTTGTTTTTACATCTGTTGATGTATTTATTTATGATTATGGTCTTATGACTGTTGAACCAGCCCTGCATCATGGGGATGAAGCCTACTTGGCCATGGTGTTTGACTTTTGAGATGTGTTGTTGAATCTGGTTTGCTAGGATCTAATTGAGAATTTTAGCATCTATGTTCCTTAAGAATATTGCCTGTAGATTTCTTTCTTTGTTGGATCTCTACCTGGTTTGGGTATCATTGTGATGTTAGCTTCATAAAAAGATTTGGGGTGAGTTCCATCTTTCTTAATTGCCTGGAATACTTTCAATAGGATTGGTATCAGTTCCTCCTTGTATGTTTTGCAGAATTCTGCTGGAAAGTCATCTGGTCTAGGACATTTTTTTGTAGGTAGTTTTCTTATGACATAATCAATTTCCTGGGTTGCTATTGGTCTATTCAGTGTCTCGATTTCTTCTTGTTTCAACCTGGGGAGGTTGTGTGATGTCAGAAAGTCCTCCATTTCCGTAAGGTTTTTAAGTTTGTTTCCATACAAGAATATAGAGTAGTCTCTGATAAACTTTTGTATTTTGGGGGGGTTAGTTGTGACTTGATCTTTTGCATTTCTGATTGCGTTTATTTGGTTTTTTTCTCTTTTTCTTGGTCAGTCTAGCTAGAGGGCCATCAAACTTGTTTATCCTTTCAAAGAACCAGTTTTTTGTTTCATTTATTTTTTGTATTATCTTTTTATCTTCTATGTCCTGAATTTGGGTTTTTATTTTGGTGATCTGGATTCTTTTGCTGAAGTTTGGGTTTTGGTGGTCTTGCTTTTATAGCTTCCTTAGGTGATTTGTTAGGCTGCTAACTTGTGATCTGTCCATTTTCTTCATGTGTATTCATAGAGGTGAATTCTCCTCTTAGTACTGATTTCATGGCATCCCAGAGGTTTGGGTAAGATGTTTCTTCATTTTCATTTGTTTCCATGTATCTTTTAATCTCTGTTTTGATTTCCATGTTGACCCAGGAGTTGCTTGGCATCATGCTGTTTAGTGTCCATGTCTTTGTGGGTTTTGGGGGAACTTTGTTGGTGTTGATATTTATTTTTATTCCACTGTGGTCTGAGAAGGTGCATGGCAGGATTTCAATCTTATGAAGTGTGTTTATGTTTGATTTATGGCCAATGATGTGGTTGATCTTGGAGTACGTTCCATGTGGGTATGAGTAGAATGTATAGTCTGTGGTTTTTGGGTGGTGTTCTGTAGGTATCAATTAAGTGCATTTGTTCAAGAGTCTCATTGAGGTTCTGGGTCTCCTTGTTGATTTTTTTGTCTTGATGATCTGTCTAGGTTGTGAGTGGGGTATTAATGTCCCCAGCTATGATAGTGTTAGAGTCAGTCTCTTTTTTAATTTGCCTAGAAGCTGCTTTATGCAATTGGTGCTCCTATGTTAGGTGCATATATGTTTAGGATGGGTATTTCTTGTTGATGGGTTGACCTTTTTATCATTATGCAATGACCTTCCATTTCTTTTTAAATTTTTGATAGCTTAAAGGGTATTTTGTCTGATATAAGATCACAACTGTTGCTTTCTTTTGTGTTCCACTCATCCAAAATTTTGTTTCCCATTCTCTTACTTTAAGTCTGTCAGTGTCCTTTCTGGTGAGATGAGTCTCTTGGAGATAATATATTGTTGCCTCATGATATTTTACCCATCTTGCCATTATATGTCTTTTCAGTGGTGCACCTAGTCCATTCACATTCAGGTTAATTACTGAAATTTGAGTTTATTCCCATCATGAGGTTCTTATAGAGTTGGTTGTTGTTGTTGTTCTTTGTTTGTTGTCTTTCTTTTGATTTTTTGGGTTGATTTGTGTGTGTTTTCAATATTTTTCCTGCTTTATTATGAAGGGCATTGTTGTTCTTTTTCCTTTCTTCTGTGTTTAATACTTTCTTAAGTGTTTCTTGTAGAGCTGATCTGGAGGCAGCATAAGCTCTTATGGATTGAATGTCTGGGAAAGATTTTAATTCTCCACCACTGATGAAGCTTAGCTGGGTAGGTAATTTTTGGTTGAAACTTTGAAAACTTTGAAGATTGGGCTCCAAGCTCTCCTAGCCTGAAGTGTTTTTGTAGATAAGTCTGTTGCTGTTCTAATTGGTCTTCCCTGGTAGGTAGTCTGACCTTTTTCTCTTGCCCCTTTAGGATTTTTTTCTTTTATACCTACTTTGTGTAGGTGAATTACTATGTGTCTAGGAGTTGGTCTTCTCATTTGTTGTCTTGTAGAGGTTCTCTGAATCTCTTGTGTTTCAATGGTTGCATCACTGATGAGATGAGGGAAGTTTTCTTGGATAATTTCATGGAATGTTTGTTCCATGGTGGTTTCTATCTTTCTATCTGCCTCAGGGATTCTAATTAATCTTAGGTTCAGCCTCCTGAAATAATCGGTCATCTCTTGGTGGTTTTTTCTGTCTTTTTAAGCTTCTTTTCTATGTGTTTAACAGTTTGGCTTAGTTCTATATTTTGGTCCTCAAGCTTTGAAATTCTTTCTTCTGCTTGGCTAATCCTGCTTTTTTTAAAATTTGAGTTGGAGTCTCACTCTGTCACCCAGACTGGAGTTCAGTGGCCACTTCTGGCCACTGCAGCCTCAACCTGGTGGGCTCTGGCAATCCTTCCAAGAAGCCAGAATTACAGGCACATGCTACCATGCCCAGCTGATTTTTTGATTTATTGTAGAGATGAGGTCTCATCAAGTTGCCCAGGTGGGTCTCGAACCTGCAAGCTCAGGCAATCCACTCACCTCAGCCTCAATCTTGCTTTTCATGTTTATTAGTTTGTTATTTATTTCATTCACTGTATTCTCTATTGCTGTTATCTCAGTTATCAATTCCTTCATTCTTTCCTCTTGTCTCTCCTCAAATCTATTTATTCTCTCTTTTAATGTCTTGATATCTGAGTTTGTGGTTTGAGATCAGTCTTTCTTGGGGCTCTTCATTGTTTGTGTTCTGGACTCTGTATTCTCGGTGTCTGACCTCACAGGGGTCTGTGCGAGACTCATATTATTCTTTTGGTTTTTCTTCATTTGTGTAGATTTTCCCCCTCCCTTTTTTTTTTTTTTTACCTCGTCTTTAATTCTGTTGTTCAGGGATGGGGGGTACCTTTTACTTCTGTTTGCTCTTAGTCCTCTTATGTGGATCCTTCAGCTTTGTTCAATTCTGAAGCTGGACTGTGGGTTTGGGTCTGTACTTTTTGCAGTTTTGAGATTTAATTGAGGGAGGAGTTGTGATTCAGAAACTATCTGCAGATCCTAGTATCTGCTGACAGGTGTGTGGGCCGCTTGAAACCCACTTCCCACTACCTTACAATCTGTCCATGTAGCAGGGGTATAGTTTTTCTCCCTGAAAGCAAAATGAGGTAAGAAAAAGGAAAAGAATGGAAAAAGGAAGGAGTAGGATGAGAGGAAGGTGTAAAGAGAGAAGAATAAGAGGGAAAACAGACAGGCATACCAACTAACAAATGAAAAGATACACAAACAAAGACAGAAAAGATTTTTAAAGACTAAAACATACAATCATACAAACACACAAACTGACAAAACCCCCCCATTGATGTACTCCCCCTCCAAAAATACCCATACATAAAGAGGAAGTAGAAAAAAAGCAATAAAATAACAGAAACAAAGCAAGTACGAACATGTAATCAAAACAGAATGAAAGAGAGAAAAAAAAACTAAAACAAAAAAAAATGAGCAAAACAAACAAACAGACAAACAAAAAAACCAAAACTCACTCTGAGGTCATTCCTGTAAGTCCAACTTCCTTTCAGTTCTAATCTCTAGCCCCTCCCCTCTGTTTTCAGTACAGGCTGATAGGGTTGTTCTCATTATGGGTCAGATGCCCCACGGACTACTGTGGGAGGAGGGTGGATCAGATCTGGATTCCCCCGGCTTGCTCCCTGTCAAGTCTCCCACTCAGATCTGATGCGTATGTCCAATCCAGCATGAGGGAGGGGCTTCTGTCTCTCCTGTACCACATTTTTAAATACAGTCTACTTTCAATGGGCAACACAGTTGGTTCCATGAGTTTGCAATTGTGAATAGTGCTGCAATAAACATGTGTGAACAGGTATATTTTCTGTAGAATGATTTGAGTTCCTCTGTGAATTAGGTACTCTAATACACTTCCTTTTCTTAAAGGTACTTTAACACCCCTCACCCTCATCATGAAGAAAAATTCCTATCAGACAAGATAGCCATTGCATAGACATACTCTATTCTACCACACTGTGTTCAAAGTAGGCTCCAGGAAAACTTGTAACTCAAAGATTATAACTAAAGTGAAACTAAAATCAGGAACTTTTGACCAACAGCCAATGGAATTATGCTTTATTAGTTCTGCCACCTTGACACTGATCCCCATTTAGCCTTGTTGCCTCTCTCTTCCCTGTTCTTATACTAACTTTTGTCCAACCCTCATTACTTCAAACCAAGAATATTGTAAAGCCTTTAAGTCATTTCCCAAACCACTTCCCTATCACTTTAGGCACCACTGTCAATCAATTTTCCCAAAATGCAGTCCCAACCTGTCATCCTTATTTAAGTCTTCTGTGGATTTCCACTTGGCTCCAAATTAAATACAAATGTTCAAGACCTTCCACCCAAAGGCCTAACCCTTTTGCTCTGCAGAACCCAAGCTCCAAATTCCTAACTTCTCTATTTCTTGAACACCCCATTTCTATTCTGCCAACATCTTTGCTCATCTCATTTCCTCCTCCATCATTTCTGCTTTTAGAAATCCCCCAATATCAAATTTAAATTCCATTTTCCCCTTATTTTCCCAGGTATAAATTTTGTATTCCTTTTTTTGGATATTCTTTAGTTTGTGCTTCTTTTAGGGCACTAATATACAAATAATAGAAGCCAGAATATGTTTTACTTCCCCAGTGGGTGGTAAGGCCTACAAAGGTAGGGACTACAAGTTGTTCACTTTATATCTCCCTCATTACTTAGCAAAATATCTTGAGCAAGAATTCAATGCTTACTGACTAAACAAACAAAATTGGGTTTGGATTAAAAAGCAAACATGGCTTTTGCAAAACCAAAAGAAAATAAAAAGTAGGTTTTGAAAAGACTATACAGAGGTCTCAAAATATCTTTTCCTTAGTCCTTCAAAATGACTTTTTATGTGTATGTACAACCTGTTGAGTTCAAATTACTTCTTCAGAAATTTTCTAGAAAGTCAATTAAGATAATAATAAGAAAAAGAGGACAGAAGGTAGATTCAATAATGCTGTAAGAAATGGTGAGTAAAATAAAATTATAATGCTGCTCCACTTCTAGAACAATAGGAACACATTTATCATGAAGAAAAATTTCCATTAGACAATAAGATAGCCACTCTAGTCTTCTGCCACACTTCTTCTACAGAAAAACTTATATAGGAAAACAGATAATGCCCCCTATGCTGAGTCAGAGAATGTTTCTGAAACATGGGACAAGGTGGGAATGTTATTTTCATCCAAAGATCTTTGATTTCATCTTTTGTGATTTGTAAAAGAAACTCTGTTAAGTATGAATGGACTCAAATGAGTCAGCACAAGTATTTATAATCATTTATACCTGTTTTCAAAAAAAAAAAAACTGGGAAAGGCAAATTTGTTGCCCAACTATCAAGAATTTATTCAGAAAAAAAAACCCCAAAACATTTAAAGTATACTCTTTACAATTCCTAATTTTAAAGAGGGGACTTGTTACTTTATAATCTTATAATTAGTGGGAAAAAAAAATCCAAGGCTGGTAAATCAACATCTTTATGTAGTATAAAATCAATAATTTACAGAAACAAGATTAATGAGTATATTTTCATAAAGTGTATATTAAATCACTCACCTAGGACATTAACAGTAGCACTTGAATTTTTAATTGTGGTTATCTTTCAAGAAGTTCAAAATATGTTACTATCCTTGAGTCTAGCTTTTTACCATCATGGGAGCTGGTGTGAACCCTTCCATCTGTACTCTGTACTCTGGATGCTGCTCTGGGGTTAGAACCCTGTCTTCAAAGTGATCTGGCAATTATTATTAGGCTTTCCAATTTTAACTTCCTTACTTTGTTTTGCAGTACAATTAGAAACCTCTTTCTTGAAAGTGACATCAGAAAATGCACTGTTGATGTAAAGGGAGGCAATGAAGTTACTTTCACTTCCAGAAAAAAATGAATTCTAAGAGTTAGAAAAGATTTGGATTAATGATGCATGTGGAAAGGAAATTCCTTTTGAAAGGGAAAGGCAATTTTCTTTTTTTCTATATTAGTGTTTCAGATTAGGAAGACTCAGTGGAAGAAATATATCCTACTTCCAAATTTTCTAAATCACATGGAGCAGAAAATGCATCTTAACCTATATTTTATATAATATCTATTTGATTATTGGGTTTCATTTTGGTCTTTTCTCTTGAGAATTAGAAGTTACTTAAACTGTCATCAGGAAAAGGCTAAAATATTTTTCCTCCCTGCCAGGGTATGGAGTTCAGGCAGTTATATTCCTGGAAAGCTCTTTCTTGCTCTTAAAGGAGAAACCAGTTTTACTGTTGTTAAGATTTCATTGTTTAAAGCTCTTTTTCTGATTATCTTTCTAACTGTCCATCAAGGACTTTTGTGAAAGAAAGGTAAGGAATAGAACTTTTGGAGAGAGAAGCAAAAGAGGAATATGGTAAGGGGACAGTGAGCATTTAAAAAGGAAGGGAGAAAAAGAGTCCATTCCAAAGATCCCTAAACAGCAGAGTGGAATGAGAGTGGGCCACTGTCCATGAGCTGCCAGAGAAAGGCCAAAGAAGGATCCCAGTCCCAAAGTGGTACAGGACGAATGCCCAGAACTCCCTTCAATCAGGATCTTGCCTTTATATTGTCCAGTCTTCAGTTTAAACTTGCCAACTGGCCTTCCCTGGGTGTGCCATTCTTTTGGAACCCTCAAGTGTTCAGGTATCTGGAAGCTCCTTCAACACAGCTCTTTTGGATTTTTATGAAGGCTTCAGTACATAGGCATGGTGACAACTGTGTAGAAATGTGGTTGGCACTATAAGAAAAGCATTGGCAGTAGTGGAACACTGCCCAGGGGCCGGGTGGGAGGTAGGGTGGATGCGGGATTGGCAATAGTGAGACCCTGCTGGGGGAGGGGAGGGGCACACCTTATCAACAAGAATATCTGCATAACGAGCATTTGTATACCTAACCCTGAATTGTACCCCACATCTTCAAAATAAAAAATTAATAATAATAAAAAGAAATGTGATAGGCAAAAATCACATGATCTAAACCCAGCAAGGCCTGTCTGTTCAGACTTTTCTTGGCCTCTCTGTGCAACATTCCTTTCTCTAGGGTATGGGGCGGGACTCTCTCTGAGGGTCTTTTGACCCACAATCAGATTAGGGTTCTACTTTGGGTGGTCTAAAGGAGGACAAGAGAAGGTCAGAGAGAAAGAGAGATTCTGTTTCCTGAGGCATGCCTTGAGGTCTAAAGAATTCCAACATGATAACAAAAGACTGTAACAAAGGCTATGGGAGTTATGAGCTAGGATCCAGGGACAAAACCAATATCTATATCATAACACCACAGTGTCCTAGAGAAAAATGTCATACAGATGCAGAAGGCATATGTACATTTTGAAAATAATCCCAAAATCTACAAAAAGAGAAAATGATATGATCAATTTTATACTGAAATGTAAAACAATGAACTCTATCAGATGGGTAGGTCCCCCAATATGGCGTTGAATAGTAAAAGCAAGAAGCAAAATAATAGAGGACATTATGCACATCACATTTAAAATATACCAAGTAATCCATGTATTGCTTATGGATGTATACATAGAGGTGTATGTTAAGATATAAATAATGAAGCATAGATTTAAGACTAGTTTAGTTGTTGCCTCTGGGAAGTGAAAAGGAGAACTGGACTTGAAGAATGGTGGTTATGAGGGCTTTAGCTTTATGTGTGATATTTTATTTTTTAATGTAGAATATGTTTGCTATATTCTTTGTACTTTTCTATATGTTAACATTCCTTCCAAAGTATAATATACTATTTTGAGCGATGCTCCCTTTTGACTTCTCAATGTGTTGATGCAGACCTGCAAAGAAGAAGAAACATGCAGTACAAAGTATATCAGTTTATAAGATTCTCTGCCACTAAAACTATTTTATGACAAATTTTTAAAATTTTATTTTTGGGAATCATTATATTTTTGCCATTCTGCTATGTGAATACGATCATAAAATTAAAGAGACTTTGTTCAGAAGGGGGAGATCATTATAGAATAATCCCTTCATTTTACAGATGAGAAAACGAAAGCCCAGAGACCTGCTGAAGGTCACTCAGCTTGTTAGCAATCGAGTCAGGAGGAAACTCTTAGACCACACTGGAATGTTATATAAACTATCTTTTCCCAATTGTCATTTTTATTTATCCTTCCTTACCCTCCTCCCCACACCCCCCCCCAGTAGAATTCTACCCGTTATTATTCTTGTTATAGTTGGCTTGGTATGATTTATGTCTGTCTATTACCCTCACAGAGCATGAACTTTTACTCCTGCAAGTCCAATACCAAGTCTGATTTATCTTTGTAGTTTTGCACATAGTAGGTGATCAATAAATATTTGTTAAATATTCTACCTCAGTTATTATCTTTATGGTTTTGCCATCTTGGGAGGAAGGACAATATATTCAAAGGAATTTAACACTTAGATTTGTTATAACTCTAATAATAGAGTAATAAAACTATTTAATATCTAATCTTCATTTTAGAGATTACTCGATTCAGGGAGCTGAGCCATAATGTTTCTGCTATGTTTTTTGATGTATACGTTATAGGAAAGACGGTCTTTAGCAGCTGAGCTTGCCTTATCACCCTAATGGTGTGTGGCTCAGTGGAGCACAGGCAGGCTTTTCCTAGAGGGGTGAGCGTGAGTGCCCCTCAGTTATCCCCACCATCATCTTAATCTTGTATTTTTCAGCACTCAGCTCCTGCAGCTGATGCATGTTTAAAAGATTTTCACTCATGCTGTTTTGCCAACATGATAGATTTTATTCACCAGCTGGGATTTTCATGTGTTCTGCAGCTTCCTATGGCTTTTCATTGGGTTTGGGTCTCTCTCTGCTTCCCTCATATTAGTAATGATTCTGGAATAATGGAAAAGGGCTCAATTCAAGCTTCATAGCAATTTAAATATCACTTTTTATAGTTTTCTCCCTCACATTTCTACAGCATCCTGTCTACTAATATTAACACCACAGCTTGAGGCAGGCACAGACCAATTTGCCTTTATGGATTCTTTGACCCCTAGAAGTCCTTGCTCTGTTTCTGAGCCCTTCCAACACAAGCCTGGTGTTAGGCCCACAATCCTCTATCTACTTGTCCCCTACAAAAGCAGTAAGAACTAAGGCAACCTTTTTCTTTTCTCTCATAGCAAACAAATTGTACAAATTTTAAATGTATATGGATCCTTGCTTGCTTTTAGTAGTTCAAATAGCAAATCTGCATATTTAGAGGACATATGAAGTAGCGGATTTGATTTTTTATTGAATGACAACATTAGGTTCATGGGATGAACTTAATATGAACTTACTGAAATCACTGTGGATGACAAAAGTGAAAAAAATGTGGATTTATAAGTCTTTTGTGGGGCCAAAGTTGTATTCTCAACATGTGTAAATATTAATTTTGTTGGGGGGATGGCAAGAAAATAGCCTTTATTTCTTACCGAATTCAGAAAAAGTATTTAGAAGAACATTTTACATTGAATAGTTTCCTCTATCTTCTCAGTACTGAATGAATGACTAATTAAATCTGTTATATGAAAACATCATCGCAGATGGTCCTTCCCATTAATTAGTATGTAACGAAATAATAAACATGCTGAAGAGAAATGAGAAATTGCTGATCAGTTGTGCAGTGAGTAATTTATCTCAGGACCCAGAGGTCACTCAATGGGAAAGCTGTTGTGAGAATGGGTATTTCCCTTTTCTTTGCCCATTCTGCTGGTCATCTATTAAAGCCTTGAATGATCTATTCAAATTATTGAGTCTTTAGTATGAAGTGTCCCAGAAAAATACTCTACAGTTCACAAAAATGAAGCTAAAAAGGGCAATTACATTTATGAATATATAAACAATAGTTTTAATGTAATAACAAATGAAATCCAGCACTGTATCACAATAATAATGCAGTGTGACCATGAAGGGTTGTTCCAGGAATTGAAGAGTATCTCAGTATTAGAAAATCTATTAACATAATTCATTACATCACTGAATCCAAAAGGAAAATTAAAAGTATTATGTCAATAGATATTGAAAAGGCATTTAATACAATTCAAAAGTCATTCTTAAGAAGTGAAGAATAGAAGAATAAGAGTAAGATTAAGTTAAGAATCTACTTAACTATGGAGGCAATTTTCCAGAAACAAACAGAAAATGTTATTTTAAATAACACAATTCTAAAACTATTTAAATTTAAATCAGGAACTACTTCGGAAGGCCATTGATAATAATTATTATGTTAACATTGTCTTGAAGATTCTAATAATAATAAATGTTGTTTATTATTTATTTTATTTATTTTTATTTTGATTAGTCAGAGTCTCACTCTGTTGCCCAGGCTGGAGTACAGTGGCATGATCACAGCTCACTGCAGCCTTGACCTTCTGGGCTTAGGCCACCCTTTCACCTCAGCCTCTCAAGTAGCTGGGACTACCAGCACCTGCCACACCATGCCTGGCTAATTTTTGTAGAGATGAGGTATCGTTATGTTGGTTAGGCTGGTCTCCAACTCCTAGGCTCAAACAATCCTCCTGCCACCATCTCCCAAAGCACAGGGATTACAGTCATGAGCTACCATGCCTGGCTATTTATTAAGATTAAAAGATTTGTTATTGACTTCAGGGAGGCAAGAAAACTAAATGATACGCATAGGGCTTTGGGAGGTAAATTACTAAGACAAGTGTGGTTCTAATGTTAATGAAGTTACAATGGGAACTATGTATTTTGGAAGCCCTTGTATAGTTTTGTGCAAGTTGACCAAAACCAGAAGTCACTTTAAGATTTAGGAAGCAAAAACAGTCATTATCTCTGAAGGTCTTCTGAGTCAGATACAATGAAGGCAGATACATCGGTGCCCAGTGAATTTGTTTGTCATTGTTCCCCCTTACTCTATGTCAAACTCTACTTCCTGACTGCTAGACATGCTGATCAAAAGTATCTTCTCGACTTATGATTCTGCAAGTGGAAGCTATACAGAGGTACCAGCTTTCCAGAAACTTTTCTGCCAATTTCTCTTTAAATTCTCTCTCTGGCATCTGGCTGCATCTAGTTTTCCAGATTTCCATGAACATACCTTTGAGAGAGCTTGTTAGTGACTTTTCTTTAATTCTCCAACTCCCCTTTTGGGATTCTTACTTTGGAACATCTCTCAAAATTATGTAAGTTCTTTTTTCTTTTTGAGTTGGAGTCTCATTCTGTCGCCTAGGCTGGAGTGCAGTGGCACACTCACAGCCACTGCAGTCTCTATCTGCCGGCCTCAGGTGACCCTTCCACCTCAGCCTTCCAAGTAGCTGGAACCACAGGCATGCACCACCATGCCCAGCTAATTTTTTTTTTAAAATGAGGTCTCACCAAGTTGCCCAGGCTGGTCTCTAACCCCTGGGCTCAGGGAATCCCCTCGCCTCCACCGCCCAAAGTGCTGGGATTATCGGCATGAGCCATTGGACCCGGCTCTTAAGGTCTTTTTTCTGTAATTAAACCCTATTTCATTACAGTAGTTATTCTTCTTCTCTGACTAAATCCTGACTGATAGAATTAGTAAAATAATTGGTCAAGGGGACTGGATATAAGATAATGTTAAAAATAAATGTTTTCTGTATTTTAGTAATGCCAACCTAGAAATAAAAATGGGAAAAAAATTAGTATTTTGTTTACAACAGTGAAAAAAACTACAAAATAATTAGGAATAAAGTTACAAAGAAAGGCACAGGGTTATATGAAGAAGATGATAAAAATCTTACTGAAAGACTTAAAATAAGATCTAAACAACTGGAAAGGCATTTCAAGTTCTTGGATAGGAAAACCAAAGATGATAAAATGGTAATTCTCCCTGGTTAATATAAAAGAAAGTGCATTTCCAATTAGGATCTTGACAGAATTTTTAAAAAGTAGGTTCTTAACATAAAGTGTACCTGATCCTAAACCAGGGGAAGTGAAGACCAGTTGGAGGCCCAAACTTCATCTGCATGTAGATTACTTATGTACATAATCCTGACTGTACCTCACATTTTTAAAATAAAATATTTAAAAAGTTTTAAAACCAGGATCTAACAAAGGGCAACTGCATGAAAATAAACACGAACAGTCATCTAGCTTTGCAATAATTATGACATTGTTATAAATAACTTAAAAACTATGAATGTGACAATCTATGACTTTCTGACTAGTATTCGTTTCCTGAAAAAAGATTTTAAATGACAAGTTATAAGTGTTGCACAGTGTGCACACTGTAGAACAAATTATCATGTGACTTTTGTGTTGGATATTTAGAATGCTGAATTACAAAATTAAAATATATAATTAAATAGGTACTTATCTCAAAACTTGTATGTAAGAATAAATGTCCTAGAATAGTCTAAAATATATTTAAAAGGACAATATATGTATGTGAGGGTTCTTACTTTATGTAAGAACATATTTTACAGCTTTGTAATCAAATTACTATGATATCAACATGAGATCAGATAGATTAGTTGACAGGGTAGAAAAATCAGAAATAGATCGTAATATAGAGAGAATATAACACGTGAAAAAATTGGTAGTTCAACTTGGTGGGGAAAGAATAGCTTATTTAAGCAGTGGGGCTTGCATTAGTAGTTCATATATGGATCTATGAGCATAAAGAAAAACTCTGAAGGATGCATAGTTTGTTAATGCAAGTCATTTCAAAGGTGGGATAGAACATAAAGCAGGAGTTGGGAGTAAAAAAGGGGCAAAAAGAAAAATAATGTATGATATATACTTTGCATGAAAATTTATATTTTAGTGTGATATGTGTAAACATATATGGAGAAATGGATGAGGAGAGAGAGAAAGATCTATTGACTTATAAGAACCTTGACAATTTATCAGTGAAGAAAGCAAGTGGAAGAGTACCACGTACAATTTGATTCTGTTTAGATAAAAACAAACCAACACATTGTATCAGTCAGGTTTGATCAGAGGGGTAAGATTTCTGGAAGTCAGATAGAATAAGGAGTTTATTATAGGGCTTTGACTTTATGCAATTGTGGGAGCTAGTTAACCAGTTTGTATATGACTGTTGCTTTGGTATTGAGTGTCCGCATAGTTTCACCTGAGCAGGCAGCAGGGAAGGAAAGATGAACAGGAAATGGCATGCCATTCCAAGGACAAATTAACTTCCATGTTGTGGGTGCTTTGCAGGAGAAGTTGATGTCTTTGGTCATAGAGCAGAACATGAACGGGTATAGGAGAAACTGAAGGAGGAAGTCCTGTGACAGCTGGAAATTCTGTGACTCAGCTGCTACCTGAAGTCAACAAGGTCAGCCAGCAGATCCACAATGTGTATACATTTCTACAGCACCTGACCCTACACCAATCTTCCAAATCTAATAATAATGGCTGGAGCTTTATTTTTGCCTTTTAAATCTCAGGAAAATTTCTCTGAGGTCAATTCTAGGCCAGAGCCATACATGGAAGGGAATTCTGGAGAAGGGAATTCTGGGAAATACAGTTCTTACGCACACGCACACACACAAATAAAACCCCTTTGCAAGTGTACATATAACTTAATATTGGTATAAATGAAGAAAAGGGCATCGAGGGATACATCTCAGCTTGTAAGCCTGGTTTCATTAGGAAATGATAGTGGTTAGTGGAGGGATGTGACCAGGGTTATGAATGGGAGGATAGACCATCAGTCTTACTGGGATACAACTTTTTTTTTTTTTGAGTTGGAGTCTCACTCTGTCACCCAGACTGGAGTGCAGTGGCCGCTCCCGGCCACCGCAGCC
>NW_007248522.1:378184-394048 GCF_000164805.1 Carlito syrichta
TGTTTTGACTACCTTGAAAACTTGATTCTGAAGCAACTGTGGTCATTTTTACCTATATTATAATGGCGTACAATAGAGACTCTAGTTACTATTTATTGTACATTGGATATGTGCTGGACATTTTAAGGGTTTTTTGTGTTTTTTAAAAAGTCGGAGTCTCACTCTATTGCCCAGGCTGGAGTGCAGTGGCATGCACACAACCACCACAGCCTCGACCTGCTGGGCTCAGGTGATCCTTCTGCCTCAGCCTTCCAAGTAGCTGGAATTACAGCACCCGCCACCATGCCTGGCTAATTTTTTGATTTATTGTAGAGATGAGGTATTGACAATTTGCTTAGGCTGGTCTTGAACCCGTGAGCTCAGGCAATTCTCTCACCTCGGCCTCTTAAAGTGCTAGAATTATAGGCATGAGCCACTGGCCCGACCATTAAATGTATTTTTTTTTTTTTTTTTTTTTTTTTTTTTTTTTTTTTTTTTGAGTTGGAGTCTCACTCTGTCGCCCAGACTGGAGTGCAGTGGCCGCTCCCGGCCACCGCAGCCTCGGCCTGCTGGGCTCCGGCGATCCTTCCACCTCAGCCTTCCGAGTAGCCGGAATTACAGGCATGCGCCCACCACGCCCAGCTGATTTTTTTGATTTATTGTAGAGATGAGGTCTCGCTACCCAGGCGGGTCTCGAACCGCGGGCTCAGTCAATCCACTCCCCTCAGCCTCCCAAAGGCGCGGGATTATAGGCTGAGCCACCGAGCCTGGAGGGATACAACTTTTAATTTTATTGTTTTCACTTGTTACAAGCAGATATTATTTTAGTAATTTAAAAATTTTTTAAATTTTAAATGAATTAAAAATATAACACCACAGTGAATTCAATAAATCTTCAAATCTTTCAGATTTTTTATCATTATTATATTTGTTCCTGTGCTCAAATCTCATCTCTACCATTAACTAGTCGTGCAAACTTTGAGCAAGTTATTTAATTTCTCTATGCTTTATTTTCCTATTTGTAAAGAGGACACAATAATAACGATGATAATAATAATTACAATAGTACCTGACTTGTAGAGTTGTGAAAATTAAATGAGACCCATAAAATGCCTAGACTAGTGCCTGCCAAACAGTACGTGCTCAATAACATCAGTAATTATTATCATTATTTTGGTTATTTCTATCATTATAAATATATCTGAATGGAAATCACTCTCTTTCTTCTCATATCCTATCAACTCAATTCTATTCTGTCAAGTCAAGAAGAAAAGAGAAAAAGAAGGGGTCTGATTTAAACAGAGCTGCCCCAAAAGGTTGTCACTAGCCCATGGGTCAGTGAGTTGTAACCCTGGGTAGTCATTAAAAGGATGTCGATGACAAATAGATGCAAGGTCAAGCAATGTTTATCCAGAAAAAGCCTGAGATTGAGACAGTTCTTGCAGTGTGAGCGTGTGTGTGTGAATGTGTTTTCCTGTGTTAGCACAAACATGTTTGTGTATAAATTTAAAAGAAACAATACAACTGAGACTAAATGCACAAAAGGAAAGGTTCATAAATGCTTGCAAAGGTGAGATCCGTGTACCAAGCATATACTGTCTTATATTTTCTGATCTACACATACAAGTTAAAAGAAGGGACTGTCAGCATACTCATTTAACACCCTGAGTCCTGCAATTTATTACATTGTATTTGATGTTAGCAAGGAAGCATTTATTTATTTAAAATTACTCAGAATGCAGGACAAAGAACTATTCTGTAGGTATGAAATGTGTCTAAACTGGAAAAAAAAAATCCCCCTCCTGCACTTTTGTCATGTTGTGACCACGGTAAAGGCAACGTGAGATTTCTTTTGTTTCTAGCTGCCTCAGGAGGAAATGAAACAATGGGGCATGGTTCTCAACCTTTTTTTTTTCTTTGGGATCACACGTGGCTGACTAATGTTCCCTAGCACAGTGCTCTTCTAAATGCAATTCCCAGCACACTGGCCATTACTTCATCTCATTCACTGCCACCCAAGAGAGCATTTCAGGATACAAATGAGTGAGACTGACATTGGAAGAAGATAACCTTGGAGACATTCTGTTTCTTAATTAAAAATGTAATACATGAATACACTCTTGTTGTAAAAGACTAAAACAATAGGTTTAAAATATAACTCCTATACTAGCTTCTCTACAACAAAACTCCTACTCTCCAGAGACAGAAGTTAATAAATTATTAACAATTTGGTATGTATCTTTTATATATTAAATTTGCACTTACAATTATTTATATGTATGCATATGTTTTATATATAAATAAATGTGTGTATAAATATGTATTTACACACACATTACGCTTTATCCATAAATAAGATATTTTAGAGATTTTCTGGTGACTTGATTGTTTTTCCACTTAACATTACAATATCAGGATATCTTTCCATATGAGTACATACAGCCCACTTTATTCTTTAGAGCATCTGCCAAATATTGCGTCACATGAATAAACCATATTTTATTTAATCTTCCTCCATTGGTGGATATTCTTATTTATTTTTTAATTTTCAAAAACAATGTTGCATGAAGCATACCTGCTCATCCTTATACATGTCTCTTTGTGTCTATTTATTAAGAACAAATATCTAGAAGTGGAATTCCTGGGTCAGAGGTTACCCATATTGTATCTACTTTAGTATTTAATTAAATGCAAATTGAGAATTTGTGCCAATTTACACTCTTACCAGTAGTATATTTTTACCTTCTTTTAAAAAATTGTTTATCTAGTGGCTACTTACCTACTTACTGCCTATTTAATGTGGTAGAGGAAATAAATAGGTTAAGAGGTATCAGATCAGAGGGAGCGGGTTGTATATTTAAATTAGGTGGCACAGGTACCTTGTTAAGACGGTGATCTCTCAGAAAAACTTGGAGGAAGTATTGGAGCAGATCACCTCGCTGTCTGAGGAAAGAGGATTCAAGGTATCTGAGCTGGACAGAGAGCTGGTATGTGCTAGGAAAAGCAAGGCAGCCAGTGTGACAAGACTGGAGTGAGCAAAAGGGACAAGGAGAAGAGAAAGGTAATGGGTACATAAAAAGTATCTGCTTCTCAGGCTCTTGCTAACACCAAGAATTATTCACTTTTCTCCCCCTAAAGACAAGGTCTTACTCTGTTGTCCAGGCTGGCGTGCAGTGGCACAATCATGGCTCACTGGGACTTTGAACCTCTGGGTTCAGGCTTTCTCCTGCATCAGCCTCCCAATCAGCTGAGAATACAGGCATGCACCACAACACCTGAATGATTTAAAAGTTTTTTTTTGTAGAGATGAAGTCTCACTATGTTGCCTAGGCTGGTCTCAAACTCCTAGGCTCAAGTGATTCTCCCACCAGGACCTCCCAAGTGCTGGGCTTACAGGTGTGAGTCACAATACCTGATAATTAATCTTTAAAGTACTGGTCAATCTACTAGCAAATCTTACTCCCTCTTTTTCAATTTGTATTTCAGCTGATTGAGATAAAGAATATTTTCACACATGCATTGGCTATTTTAGCTCTTATTTCATATTGTTCCATTTTTGTCTCTCTATATCTTCTAATCATTTTTATATAATTTTTTAATTCATTTTTAAGATCTCTTTACATATTCTGATTATTAATCCTTTTTCAATTTTACATGTTGCAAATGTTTTCTCCCAGTTTATGTCAACATTTATGAAATCCAACCTGTGCATTCCTTTATTTATGACTTCTGTGTATTATTTTTAGCTTAAGGAGCTACCCCCATAAAATAGAGAAATATTTTCCTTTATTCTCTTCTGATAGTTTCATAATTGTTTTGTTCTTTATGTTTAGCTCTTTAATTCATTTGGGATTTATATTTGTGAATGTTATAACCATATATATAATATTTGTGAAACTTATAACCATATACATAATATTTGCACATATATTATTTTTCACTTGTTTTACTGATTTGAAATACAATCCTTATTATATTAAACTTTCATAGATATTAATCTGTTTCTGAACCCTGTGTTCTATTTTCCTGTCCATTCCATGCTGTTTCAATTATTAAAGCTTTGTAATGTATTTAGATATCTGACATGGATCGCCTTTCCTCATTATCTTTTAAAAAATATTCCTGGAGAGTCTATTTCAGATGATTCACAATTAGCTTCTCAGGTTCCACTTTACTGGACTTTAAATGTATAGGTTAAGTTGGGGAAAATTAATACCTGTAAAATATTGAGTGTTTCCATCTTGGGAATAGATAGAATCTTTCCATTTTTAAACGTTTTCTCTTATAATTTTCAGTAAAATGTTACAGTTTTGTTCCATGTAGGTCTTACAGAATTACTTGTTAGGTTTATTCTTAGGCATTTTATGGTTTTTATTTCTGTTTATGAATGGGCTGTTACATTTTATTTTCTCCTATCTTGATTTACCTTTGTGAGACAGATTCAGCAGAAAAGTCCCTACAGTAGATGTGGGGGTAGTTTTACTCTGATTGTAGTCATTAAATAATCTATTGCTAGTAATAGAGCATCTGAATTGATTCCTTCATCAGAATGATCTCTGGGATATGACAAATCAAAGTGACTACCTTTAGCCTTTGCTTTGGGACATTTATTTACTTGGAGAGAAGGCAATTAGGCCAAGCCCTGAGGCTCACATATGTTCAATCATCCTGGAATCTGAGAAGAACAAAGCAATCTCTGATGTTTTATTTTGACTTCCTTTTGTTTCAAGTCTTTATTTTATACAACTAAGGATTTTAAAATTATGCAGTATTTTATACACATAGAAAAGCACATAAAATAATTTGATCTAATTTAATACTGGGTCACTTAACATGATCCAGGTCTAATAGCTGCTAATTGTCTGCCATATTTGATTGAGAACAATTTTGCTATTGCTTTTGTTAGTTTTAAGGAAATAAAATGTTACGAATACAACTAAAGTACCACCCCACTTCCCTTCCCATTCCCTTTTATATTAATATATTTCATTCTCATACATGTTTTCTATATTATTATGATTTTTTGTGTACCTTGAAGTCATATTTATTAAACCATACGTTTTTAACATTTACACAGTTGCTATCACGTGCAAGTAACCTTTTGTAACTTGATATTGTATGCTTTTGAAATTGATCCTTATGGACAAGGACAGTTCCTTGAAGTTGCTCTTAATAGCTTTGTTTTTATCCCACTGGTCAAACTTAGCCAGCCTAGTCACATGGCTACATCTCGTGGCTAGGGAAACTGAGAAATGTAGTTTTTATTCCAGATAACCATAAGCTTGGCTTTAAAAATGGGGTTCATATTACTAAGGAAGAAGAGGGAAACAGATAGTGGGATATATAGCTAGCCATCTCTGCCAAATATCTTTAATTATAATGTAAATTGAAGATTTCTTGTATATTTCTATTGGATTAATGTTTTGTTTTTTCCTTTTCTCAGTTTACTAAAGGATTTTTTAAAATTGCATTTAATTAGAAATTAGTGTTATCAAACTGTTCTTTGACATCTTTTAAGAGAACTATATGGGTTTCTATTTTAATTGGATAATGTATTAATAGACTTACTAATGTTAAACTATCCTTGCATTCCAGAAATAAATTTTAATCATTAATAACTTAAATATTATATCAGTTAGAAACATATTTTTTTCTTTTAAAACAGTTCAGAATTTGATTTGCTAATGTTTTACTTAGAATTTAACATATGTTCATAAATTAAGTTGGCTTATTCTATTGTTACTTATTGTATGAATTTATAAGCTTGATTATGATAACCATATATAATTAATGAGGGAGCTTTCCATCTTTTTATATTCTAGAAAACTTGTATAACCTAGAAATGATTTCTTTAAGTTAATATAATTTACCCATAATACCACCTACTCTGGGTTTTGTGGGATTTCCTTTGTTTTGGATACATGGTATATGTAGCCAAAGTCTGGGATCTATTTAAGGGATAAATCTTTGACTATCCATTTAATTTCTTCTATGACACTATTCTGCTTCTTGAATCAATTTTTTTATAATTTACATTTTTTAGAAAAATTGGCCTTTTAGTTTAAGTTTCCAAATCTATTAGCATTATTTCATATGTAGCTTTCTTTTACACCTGGAAAGAAAAACTGTGCCTGTATTTATGTCTGCTATCTTAAATTGTTAATTTGTGACTCCTTTATTTTTCTTGGTCAGAATTGCCAGAGCTTTCACAACTATTTTGGACTTCAAAAGAACTAGCTAATGGCTATTAAATAGACCATTCAGGCTTTTTGTTTACTTCATTATTTTCTGCTTTTAACTTCTTAGTTATCTTCATCCAAACTGTGTTTATTTTATTGCTTTTCTTCTAACATCTTGCATTATGTATTTAGGTCATTATTGCAGACACTGTTTATTGGCTGCCATTTCTGACTCCCTTTTCCCTTGCCCACTTTCACCTTAGTGGCGAAAATAGCTAGATACTCAATCCTCAGATATTCTTGCGGTTATTCTTAGATGTGGTCATGTGTTCTAGATATAAGAGAAACTCTTCTAGGGATATACTAGGATTTTTTTTTTTTTTTTTTTTTTACTGCTCACTAATGCAGAGAAACATACCAAGAACACTGTTTCCCTCCAGCCAGTACTAGACAAAAGAGAGTATGGAGATGGCACATCTGCTTTCTTAAAAGACCCAGCCCGGAAGTGGTATGTATCATGCCCATTCAAATTCTATTGGAGAGTAGTTACTCATTTGGTTGTAACTAACTGGGAAGGAGGCTGGGAAATGTAACTAGCCATGTCACTGGCTATATTCCTATTATTATAGACAGAAAGAACGAACCTGAAAGACAGTTTATTAGCACATTACTTGCAACTCATCTCACAAACAATGACACTGTAGGTAAGAACTTAAGCTACTCATGAAAGCACATGCTTTGAAGTTGTTCTATAATCCTTAAGGCACTATATGGAAAAATTGATCTTTGAAAATATTCATTCAAATATTAGGTGATACCAGTACTATTATCTGACAAAATACCAAAACTTGAGCTACAAAAACCAGACCTTTAAGGTAAGCAGAGACAGAAGGTCTGAGTAACCAACACAAAGCAATAATGGTATCTACAGTTGTGTAAGGGAGGATAATCACATACATATACGCTTATAACCGAATGACTTTTCAAGTCACTGCAAAATCATATAACTCAAACCAAATTAATATATTACAGATGACTTAAATTGTCAGTATCATAAAAACACTTAGCATCAGTTTGTACCAATTATATTCCCTAGCACTAGTATAGAGTTTGACAGGTGTATACACAAGTAGCAATATTCTGCTGTGTATTTAGAAAGATTAAAAGAATAGAAAACTGAATACTACCTTTTAATTCAAGATGTCAATATCATTGTCTTCATTAAATATTTTCCAAATTCATCAGGTACTTTAAAATATATTATAGAAATAAACAAAAGAAAGCATAAACTTTGTTTTCAAGGGGCTTTCAGATTAAGACATAGTACACATGGACATGTGGAAACCAATAGGTGCTTAAGCATTTTTCCCATTTCTGTTTTATTATTGTTAACCTGTGAGTGGTTGAGTTGAAGGAGTAGCTGGATTCAGCAGAATGAAATAAATATAAGATGATACAGAGACAGCATAAAGAGGAGGACAGAACAGAGATTTAGGCAGAGTTTTGTCATTATAAGAAAGATGATTATCATTGTATGTTTTAGGTGAAAGGAGCCTCTACAGTGAAACCCTTCATTTTGTAGGTAAGGAAACAGGCCCAGAGAGGTGCAGGGATGTGCTAAAGTTTAACCAGAGTTTGTAGCAGAGCCAGGACTAGAACTACCTCTTCAGATTCTGTTGTGATGTTTGTTTCACTGTTTTACATGTCTTATTCTAGCTGCTTCCAGGAAGCAAGTGATAATTTCCTACTTATTTATACTTCCTTCAAAAGACCCCTGACATCCTACTCTAGCTTTACAAAAGAAGTACATTAGCTATCACCTGAGGACAATAGCCAATGCTTTGGGGATTCCACCCTCACAGTTTTATTCAGCGGTCCATCTTCACCTTTCTTTTCCTTCCTTCCTTCCTTCCTTCCTTCCTTCCTTCCTTCCTTCCTTCCTTCCTTCCTTCCTTCCTTCCCTCCCTCTCTCCCTTCTTTCTTTCTTTCTTTCTTTCTTTCTTTCTTTCTTTCTTTCTTTCTTTCTTTCTTTCTTTCTTTCTTTCTTTCCTTCCTTCCTTCTTGTCTCACTCTGTTATATAGGCTAGAGTGCAGTGGCATGATCATGACTCTCATGGCTCACAGCAGCCTTGACCTTCTGGGCTCAGGAGATCCTTTCGCCTCAGTGTCCTTACACCCCAAGTAGCTGGGACTATAAATATGCACCACCGTGCCTGGTTAGTTTTTTGATTTTTTTTTGTAGAGATGAGGTTTCACTATGTTGCCCAGGCTGGTCTCAAACCCCTGGGCTCAGGCAATCTGCCTGTCTCAGCCTCCCAAAATGCTGGAATTACAGGCATGAGCCACCATGCCCAGCCATCCACCTTTCTTTCTTAAAACCCTTTTGGCAGAGTCTAGGTCCCCTTCTTTGCAGAAGGCTTTGATAATAACTCACAGTAGGGCTGGCTTAAAATCTTATCTCTTTTAATACCATTTCTATGGAGGAAAAAAACATACTCCCAGTTTCAAATAACTTAACATGTTAAGAAAAAGCCAGACAATGGGGAACTTCCAGTAAATGTACTTCGATATGTACTTTTTTCTGTTCTGAAGAGAAATTACGTATGCAGCTTAAATCTGAAACTATGACCTAATATATGCAGAATCAACTATAATATATACAACTCTCCATAGATCTTGATGAAAATTGAGCTGTTCCATTACTATGGCAGATCTCATAATTCTACACCAAATTAAATAGAATGGAGCAAAGTTTCTCTCATCCAGGAAAGGTACAGAGTATAGTAAATGAGGAAAAAAATGTTTACAGTGGAAAAGGCACTGGCGACAATGTCCTGGTGCTACAGTTCTTTGTTGAAATGTAATTTTTTCAGGTGGTTCCTCTAAAAGTAAATGGGGTGCTTGGGAACCAACCTCAAGCCCACAAAGGAAATTCAAATTAGTACTGTACATAATGTAGCAATCTCTAACATCATCTCTGGGAATTTTCACAAGAATATTCCCATGTCCAAACATATTTCTGAAATGTCTACATGTGCACAATTAAAAAGTAGAATAACAATAGTACATGATATAGGAACAATTGAGAGGCACAGGCTATAAGTACTGTAGGAACTTAGAATAAAAAAAGACTACAGAACAAAAGAAAGGCTTCATGAAAGAAGTACAACTTAGGCTAGGCCCTGAAGGATAGGTAAGATTTGTACATATGAAGAGGGATATAGAGCAGGGTTGATGTTGAATTGGACGTTTTGGTACAGTGGCACTGGCTGCTGTGGCCCGCATCTGTTCCGTTCAACTGGTGCATCCATTCTGAATGGTTGCTGTACTTGTCAAATGGGCTGTTAGGTATTCTGAAAATCACCTCAGGGGGTATTCCTAGACACAGATGTAGAAGTGGCTTTAGGGAGGTGAAGGAGCAGTTCAACTTGTCCAGGCCATCAAAGAGTGACAATTAAATTGATTAGAAATAGCAGTTTACTTTTTAACTGCTGTATCTCAGATAAGCCTTATATAATATATTTTTGCACACACTTTCTAAGATTGTATGGCTACTGTCTCAGTCATATTGAAATCAGTATTAAACTGCATTATGATATAGCCATATGTATCAAAATGACAAAACCAACTCAATGGCTATAGAGGATGATGATGATGATTTACCAGAATGAGAACTGTGCTGTCACTTACAATACTCAGATCCAATTTCGATCCCTTCTCCTACAAACTTTAAAGCAATCTTATCAAGAAACAGCAGAGCTGGTCTGTCTTCTCTAGCAGGTACTTTGGCCGGTTCACCTTTTGAGGTAAGTAGCCTCAGGGATAGGGAACCAATTTGCAGCAGTGATTTGCTACAATATTGAATACACATCTCAATACCCTCATAGATAGAAATGGAGGGTGTGATTCATCAACACTTTCCTTTAGGTCAGCAAACACTCAGGGAACAATTAGACTGTTTATAAAGCCTTGGTACCTGGAATGGTGCAAAGTCAATTTAAAAAATATATTGAATATATGAGCTTTTCCAAATTGTCATCAACTGTTATGACAAGCTATTAAAGAAGCTATTGTAGAGGACTGAAGCAGCAGCTGATTTCAAAACAGTAAATCAAGTCTTGGTCAAGAGCACTGATGAAAAGAGAACAGGATTCTTGCTGTGTTTATGAGTGGCTCAAGACAGCTTTAATACACATCAATCACAGGTAGGCAGCGTGCTCCGGTCCGTGCCCCAGACTCTCAGCGTGACCTTTTGTGAGTCACCAGACGGCTTTCAGGCTCGGTTACTCAGCTGAAAACAAAGCTAAGGAGCAGAAACCTCAATGAAAAACAGGCACTGCATCGCTAATGAGATTTCCTGGGGAAATAAATTCCTCACCTCTACAACCCCCTCTCTCTGACAGGCCCCACTCTAGACTGCCACGTTGTATACATTCAAGAGAAGGTGAACAAAGTGAAGTGTTTGAGGCACGTGGCTGTGCTACCCTCCCAGCTTCAGAAGCATTTTTTTCGGGAAGAATTTACTCTCTTACTTAAAATAGGAAAACCTATAGTGAAGAAAGAAATGGTCACATTGCCCGCTTTAGAAATTAGAGCACTAACTTTGGGTTTGAAACCTCTCTCTTAATCACCTATGGTTTGCTTAGGTACTTGGGAGAGCTGGCCAACGAATCTCTCCCCTTTAAGTTGGTTCTAAACACTTTACAGCTGTATAACCAGTGCTTTGAAATACCTCCCACTCCCTCTAGGCAAAAACATTATTGCAAAACTTTCTGCTAAAATCATAAGATCAGAGTTGCATGAAAGTGTAACAAAGGGGAAGGCAGTTTTTTTGGAGGGTAGTAAAATAGGCTGAGGGGGGCCCAGGAGTTGGGAAATGTCACCTATTCTGTCAACTTCCACAGCTTCATGGTGCAGCAGGCCACCTGCAAAAGGAAGTTCAGAAGAAGGACGTGGCCCACAGAACCTATGGCACTGAAGAATGAGGCTGCACTTTTGCTTTTAAGAGTGTTGATCCCCTGGGGGTTGCAATAACCCCTTAGGCCTCTGTCTGACACAGAGGGGTCTCCTTTCTGAGACCAGGCCCCTTGAAAAGGTTCCACATGACTGAACCCCACTGAATCAGTCAGTCAATTTAGTGGTTTGTAAGAAAAGCTGACGATATCATGGCTCCAAGGCAGGCTGCCACCCTAGAGCCTCAATCGTAACTAATGGGGGTTTAAAAGGGAGATCAGAAAATATCATGCAGATAAAATACAGAGATAGGAGGAAAGACCATAACCTCAATCTGCAAAATGTAATAGCTTTGTCAAAATAAAAGCTAAAGCTAAACTCTCCTGCTGCTGTATACCTCCCAGCTCTAGGGAACTGTTCAAGCAGAGAGGCATTTTCTATTAGTGCAAACTCTGAATGCAGCAGGGAGAAACTCAGCCATAATATCTGTACAACAGCCCCTCCATGCAAACACCATTCCAGTAATGGGAAATTTTAATGATGTAAAGCAGCAAGGTCACACGATATGTCCAGGCAGCCCTTGGAAAGACACTGCCTCGACAGATATTACAGAGGAGAGCTCAGAATGGCTCTTGGTTCATTAGGCTTTGCCTGAGGGTCTTTTTCTTCCACTATTAACTACAAACAAGGTTGAGGTTCTTGTTACTCAGTTTCTTGTATGCAATGCAAAGAGGTGAAGGGCAGGGTTTGTAAATATGGAAAGGCAGACAGCTTAGACGGGTTTTTACAATACCTGAAATATTCTCTCTGAGTCACCTTAAATATGAAAATTGCAAAAGCCTTATCAATGTTGCAGTATTTTTTTCTAGCAGAAGAACTTTTTATCTACTCATGTATAGATAAAGGTACTATATGCACATAAATATACACACCATGGGGTGGATTGATTCCCTCCCCTCCATACAGCACCACCACATCTTCTTACAGTTTGCCTCCTTCTCCCCGCTTTATGACCCCATTGAGATCGCTCTTACTGTTTTCTTCCTCGTTACATTTTGATATTTCAAAGCATGGCCTGGATCTCACTCCCATCTCCCCACTCCACATTATTAATGAATTGGAAAGCAGACATCATTAGTTTTCGGAGACCATTTCTTTTAAAATTTACAGACCCCTTCATCTGAATCCCCAGAGACAGTCTGCTGTTCTCATCTTAGAATCTTATTAGCATCATATCTTCTGTATCCTGCCATGCAAACTGCATGGCTATGCACTTTCTAGCACTTGACCCTTTTGCGGACAGAATTAATTTACTCTTTGAAGATGCAGCAGCATGCTGTTGTGCTTGTTAAAGAAAGAAAAGCCAAGCAAAGAGATGGCAAAGCAAGCAAAGAAATTCTCAGTTTAAAAACAAGCTCTTGTAAGGCAAGTTAGGTGAAGACTGGGCAACAGAAACTAATAGCCAGTAACTATTGATGGAAACAGGCAAATTAGCTGATTAGCAGGAATCACTGAAAATTTCTGCATCTAACCACTAGCAAGCATTGGAACAAGCTTGCAGGTATGGACTAGATTGCAGGACTTACTTTGTCCTAGAAACTTTCATTCTTAGAAGGCTTAGAAGACTACTCAAACAGCCAGTTTTGGTTTGGTCAGTTTCCAGACCTATCTCCAAAATCTTTCAGACTCATTTACTCACTACTAACTGTGTCAGGTACTGTACTAGATGAAGAAGACACAGCAATGAGCGGGACAATGTCCCTTCATTAGCACATCTTACTTTCTAGTGAAGGAGTAAAAACAAAACACAAATAGATAATTAAAACTATAACTTCAGATAGCTATAAGTGCTATAAAGGAAAATTAAGCCATGTGAAAGAATAAAGATTGTTAAGGGGGATTATTTGAAACAGGATGATCTATTACTTAGAAGCTGACATTTGAGCAGAAACGTTAATGATATAAAAGAGCAAGCCCTGTGAAGATCTCAGGGATGAGTGATCCAGACAGAATGTAAAGCTTTAAGATCAGAACAGGTTTGGCATATTTTAAAAATTTAAATACAGCCCATGTGGCGAGGTAGTAACACAGGAGAGACTAGGGAGAAATGGGCAGTACCTAGGAGAAGGAGGCACTTCAAGGCCACGAAAGGAAGTTTGAATTTTATTCTAGCCACGATGAAACCAGTCAAAGGGGACTTTACGATCACACCTGGTATACTGTATAAATTCAAGGATGGAGATGTGGGACCAGAATAAAAGCAAGACAAGCACATAGGAAGTTGTCATAGAAGTCTAAACAAGAGATTATTATGGTGTCTTAGACTAAAGTGTAGCAGTGCAGGTGGTAAGAAGTAGAGGAACCCAGGGTATATTCTGAAAATAGAGCTATGAAACTTGTGGAGAAATTGGATGAGGGAGTGAATGGTAATGTCTTTTACTGACTGGCAGAAGACTGAAAGGACTGTAGATTGAAGATGAAATGAAAAGCCTCAGCCTGGCTAGGTTAAATTGGAGATGACCGTTAAACAACCAAATGTAGATCGTGTGGAGTTCACAGAAAGTCTGGAATGAAGATGTACATTTTGTAATCATAAACTTATAGATGTCATTTCAAGTCACGTAACTGGATGGGATCACTGTAGGAGTAAGCTTAGACAAAGAAAAGGCCTAGGGATGCTTTGGGGCAGTCCAAAAAGTAGAGTCAGGAAGAAGAAAAAGGGCTATCAAAGGAGACGGGAAAGGAATGGCCAGGGATACAGGAGAATATCCAGAAATCAACAACAACAACCAAAAAAATTTGAAAGAGGAAGGAATAAGCAACTGTATGAAATGTTGCTAAGAGTTTGAATAAAATGAGGACTGAGAATTGGTACTTTGGTTTGGCAAGATGGAAGTCATTGGCTACCTTGAAAATAGAGTTCCAGTGGAGTAAACCAACAAAAATGTGGTTGGAGTGAGTTACGGACAAAATGGGGGATGATAGTTTTTAAAAAAAGGGGGAATCAGCAAATATAGAAAACTGTTGAGTTAGAAAGAGCAGAGAAATGGAATGTCAGTTGGAGGGTTATACTTAAAGGAAGGGATTGTTTAAGTTGGGAGTGACTACAGCAAGTTTGTATACCATTAAGAAAGATTATAATAGATTTTTTAAAAGGATAATGTGCAAGAGAGTGTATAATTGCAAGAACCAAGGCTTTCGGTAAAGAAGAGATGAGATCCAATTCCCAAGTCAAGGCATTGGCTTCAGACAGGAACAGGGACATGTCATTTATTGTAGTGGAAGGGAAGGCAGAGGTTATAGAGATTTGGTTGTAGGAGAAACCAATTATTTTCTGATTGTTTCTAATTTCTCAATGAAATAAGACATGAAATTATCAGTTAACAGTGAGTAATGTTGAGGATAGTTTAGCATTTGAGGTAAAAAATTTTAAATGAGACCAATCAGCATGATTGTATGTTTTCCCTTAACCACATTTAACTGTTCAGGTAAGGGTGAGAGTAGGTGGTATGTTGGATTTACCAACTTTGGGATTACCAGCAAGAATATTAAGGGAAAGGGGGGCAAAGGGATATACAACAAATTGATTTTAATGATGAAATATGGAATTTTTTAATGTTTTACTGTTCATCTTTTTATTGTGCAGTGTCAGTTTTAAATGTAAATATCAGAGCTGAAAATAAATGCAAATATACAAGCATTTGATTTGTATGCTGAATTCCCCAAATTATATAACCTGTATTTTGTGACTGGCACATATGTATTTTTAAAATATTATATATATTTTATTTTAAAGATATGTAATACAATTCAGGGTTAGGTATACAAGTGGACATTGTACAGGTAAAGTTTGGGCCTTCCATTGGTCCCCACTTGGTCTGGTTTGAGATCAGGTACCCATACTGATGGTTTGATGCCCCCCACCCCACCCTGGCAGTATCCCACTACTGCCAATCTCTTTCTTATAGTATTATGGTAAATGTTCAGGGTTCGCTTATGAGTGAGAACATATGGTACTCTGTTCTTTGTTTCTGGGATAGATCACTGAGTATTATAGACTCTAAATCCAAGTTGCTGTGAAGTCCACACGTTTGTCGTGATATAAAATTTAATATTGGTGACATGAGGAATGATGACATCAGGAAGCTGGATATGAGGTTGAATCAGCTGATGGGTAGGTACAATGGAGTTGAAGAATTGTTGACATTTGGATACAAAACTTTGAGTGAACTGGAAGTACTTTTTTTACCTCTGAATTTTTTTTTTCATTAATCAGTATTTTTTATTATGGTTTTGTGGGGTACAGTTAAGGGTTAGGTGTACAATTACATTTCATTCAGGCACCCTGTTGATAAGAGGTGTTTTCCCATCCCCTGACAGATATTTGCTACTGTTAATCCCATCCCCCTTCCCTCCATAGTTTCCCAGTACCGTCAGTCATTTTCTTATAGTATTGCATTGGATGTTCAAGGTCCATTATATGAGTGAGAACATGTGATATTCGGATCTTTGTTTCTGTGAGAGGTCACTCAGTATTATAGACTCTAGTTCCATCCAGGTTGCAGCAAAATTCATGATTTTGTTCTTTTTTATGGCTGCATAGTATTCCATCGTGTATATGTACCACATTTTTTTAATCCAGTCCTCTTTTGATGGGCAGCATGGTTGTTTCCAAGTTCTTGCTTTGTGAACAATGCTGCGATAAACATTCGTGTACAGGTATCTTTTTGATAGAGTGATTTGTGTTCTTCAG